>NW_027271797.1:552500-770326 GCF_040938485.1 Diadema antillarum
TAATAATGATAATAATAAATGAATGAATGAAATAATAGTAAAGACAATAATGATATTATTCATCAATAACATCGTATTCATATTCAGTCCAATCGATTTTATTACACTTTTATTCACATTACTTAACGCTGAAAGATAGATAGAATTAAAGCTAACTTTTTTTTTCTGCGAATTTTGAATTAGAACTAATGAGTGCACACGGCACTTTACAGCAGGCATTTGCAAACATTTTTAGCTCCGAGTATAGGATGAATAAGACACCACGGGAGTAGAATCAGAGGAAACCATAGTGTCAAAATCAATCAATCGATAATACCGATGACCACAGAGTAGTTCCGGACACGAGTACGAACACGTACCCTAAAGTCATCTTCGGCCATTTTACTGCTTTGGCGTTCTGCGGCCGGCAGGGAATAGTGACAAGGAGTCCGCGCTACTCCTTCCTGTGTTGGGAATATCGTTATATTTGCTGTATATAGTTATTAGTGATTTCCTTCTTGTGACGTCAGCGTTCAACCTCATGACCACCGATCATGGCAAGTGTGTCGTGATCATCGCCGTCGAAGCGATGGCGATGCTCCAAGGAAGCGTTGAAACCACATTCATTTAGATCATCGGGAATTTTGTTATTCCATGGCAGAAAAAAGGGTTGTTTGTTCCCATGTAATAATTTAATAATAGTGACATTTTTATAGCGCATATAACAAATGAATGTTCCCTATGCGCTTTACAATCTCATCACAAAACATACTGTGATCAACATTAATGTAATGTATATTGTAATGTAATGTATAATGTATGCGTAAGGTATATTACGCATCATCAACGACAATAATGAAAATGATTAAGATAAGAACAGCAACAGCAGCGGGGGGAGCAGTAACAAGAACAACACCAACAACAAGAACAAAACCAACAACAAGAGAAATAACAACCATGACAATAGAAAAACAAATCTTGTCCTGGGTATCTTTTTACACCTCATTTGCACCCAACCTACGGCTGGGTGCAAATGGGGTGTGAAAAGATATTCAGAACAAGATTCGCGTGAGTGAAGAAGGAAACGTCTATTTAGCTATATTGTGCCTGACAATTATAATGCATCATTTTTTTTTTTTTTGCCGAGTACTCGCATTCACTAAATGGTTTGCGGGCGGCTCTTTCGTGCGACGTAATGGGCTAATGGCCGTATGTCATTATGAGTAAACAGCCGGTAATGAGGTTGATTCGTTTACGTAATCAATGGCGTATGAATGTTGACAAATAAGTTAGGGTTTGCTTCCTGACACAAACGCGCCTCACGGATGAGTTGTCGTGGGCTAACGAGAAGTGGAAACCCAGCAGCTAGATTGGGACTACAAACCAGGTTCGAAGAGTTTTCCCGTCAGATAATTTCATAATATGATGCTCCAGGATTACTGCCTTAAAATTACCATGTCTTGATTGGCCTAAAGAGAACTAAAAGACACATTCACTTTTGTTTGTGTTCTTCATTTTCTTTTTCTTTCGAAACGTGTATTTTCATTTTTTCTTTTTACAATTTGTTGCGATTTTGAATAAAAAAGAGATATTGTTCGCCGATCGATCAATCAGCACTAACATTCTAACTACAAAGACATGAACAAATGAATACATAAAAATGAAATAAGAATATGAAATTATGTTGTCGACTTCTAATTCTGGAAAATCACGTAACTTCCTTCATGTGTTTTCATTTAACAGGCCGTTTTTACTTTTGTTTGGGAAATGTGAATTGTACATTATCATTTCATTCATTTTTTGCTTAGGCAAAACCGCAAGAATTAAGTCTAGATTTCCACCTCAAATTATATACAGTAGAATATAAGTGATGAGTATACCTTTTGTTTTTCTTCCTGTGACCTCGCCAAATCACAGTGGTTTCATCTGTTATGTTGGCATGAAATTCACTAAGGGTTCCTCTAAATATTTGCCCTGACATCAGGTGGCAGGTTCATTGAAGGGTGAAAGGATTAGATGAAGATCAGCAGTTGACATCCATTGCTGCGCGTCTCCTTGCCATAAATCGGATTCACCTGTTGCGAATTGGCGAAGGTGTTACCAGCGGCGATATCTCCGCAACTTTCTGACTCCATGTGACGTAATAATGACTGGATAATTAACTAATTAGTACTCTTGTCCTGCGCAGTGAGCTCTTACTCCTTGCAGAAGCTTGCGAGACAAGCATATAATCAGATATGCTGGTCAGGTCAGTCATATGTCTTCGAAGACGCCTATTATGATTGATTTTATGTTGTTTCTGAAATTGCTCTTACTGAAAAAAAAGAAGTAAAGAAAAGAAAATAAAATAGAAACGACATGAAATTATTATTTCGATACAACGAATTATCCTAGACAGGATCTGGAAACTTGTCTTTAATCTGAAACATCGTTTCCCTCGAAGCCTCCGAGATGTCTGAACGTTAGTCACCAGTGATAAATCTGACATAATACATCATAACATTCGCTTCACACGCACAAAATTCTTTACTACTTTTTAGTCTTCAGAATATCGAGTTTGGACGAAAAACTGCACACTGTCGTCTGAGGGCGCGCTACTCCCAAATGTATAGCGGGCTTCTGAGGATAGTCACAAACCTGCCACTTAAGACGTTCCGATCATACAGGTAGTGCAGAATAATTACAGGCAGAGCGTTTCGGATATCTTGTTAGAGACTGTTAATTTGATTGGTTCCAAGTCGAACAACCCTTTAATTAGAGCTAACGTTGAACAAGATAGACAAATGAGCTTCGGAAATATACGTCTAAACGCTTGTCCTTTAAAAAAAGCAATGAAGGCTAGCGAGCAGACATGCCAGGCTCAAAGTTTATTTGGCCTAGATGAATTTTGAGAGGAACTCAGTACAATGTTTCAACATCATTGCGTATATAAACTAACCATCTCAGTTTTGGAGACGCTCAACTCCCCTTGCAGACTAATCGACTATAATTTAAAGGGACAGTCACACAGGCAACGCATTGCGTGATATGATTACCAAGTCGGGACGAATCTTTAGCATTCAAGTCGCAATAAAAGTTCCTCCGATAACTGTGTCTGTCTCTCTCTTATTCTCATTCCTTCCTTCTCATTTCTCCCTCTCTCCCTTGAATACCCACTTCCTCTGTTGCTATCTCTTTCCCTCATTCGCCCTTCCTCACTCTCTTTACCTATTATCTCTCACCATAAATGATGAGGTGTGTATCATTTTCCTTTTACCCATCTGCCCTCTATCACCGTTCACTTACTTTTTGTGGTTTAGAAGTGATTTACATTTCCATCGGGCTCAAGCTCCTTATTAAAAGCCAATGATACATGCATGCGGTGGATATCCTGACTATGATGCATCGCCTATTCGTCCTGAATGACTGCAATACACACAAGGCACATGACTCTGATAGCCATTCGTGGTAATTTACGCTGAATGGGTCCTTTACACGTGTGATACAGTTTAAGCCAGTCGTTCTACGTGACGGTATATCTACTAGTTTGCAATCTGTTTATATTAAAATGCACCTTATGTCAATTATTCATTTACCAAACCATGAACGAGCGTCAAATGCGATTCAGTGTGTTATGTGTGTGTGTGTGTGGGGGGGGGGGGGTCAAACTACTTTCTATCTAGCACGGACATCTAGTTATGGTGACTTATATGATATTTATCAGTGAGATTCGCAAAAGTTAGAAATTCATTGCCTTTTTACATTTTATTTCGTGAAAGTTCTTCCACTTTGCTTATTTGCCATAACTCAAACTGAACTAAATAAATTGAACACATCTTTGCTTGAAAGTCTGCGCGATAATTCATGACATCGCTGATGATAAGTTGTTGTCTATGACGATCTGCTCTCATTGTCGCATTGAAAAGTGATACACCTACAATGAGCTTTATTCTGTGGTTGCCGGCCGACAATGGCACTTGCGGGGATAGTTTAGATTATTTTGTTCACAGTCCCATATTAACATGATATCAGAGACACTGAGAGCATGTAAGACCATACTATCATGATTGTTCATACTGTACACATTGCTAAACAGTACATACATACCTTTAAGCACGTTTGCCTTGCTTTCGTGGTGTGCTTCTGACTATCCACACGCCACATTCTCTCCGATTAACACTCCCACAATTTACCTCGAACGACGTCGATAAAATTCAATCATTATTTGATTTTCTCATTCACGGTCATAATCATTACGAAACGCAAAAATGTGCGCTGGGGTACAGCCAGAAGAGTGTTATTCACCACCGTCGAAACAACAATGGTATTGGAAAATCATCAACTTCAAGTTAACAGTCCCTTCGCGATTTCAAATGCGCCGGAAACACGCAAACAAGACTGCATCCATACAAAAATAACGCTAAAAACAGTGCTCTCTATTCCCCCCCCCCCCCCCAAACAACTTCTTAATAGAGCATCATATTGACGACATCCGTTGATTCTTTGCCGCTTGATCACCGTCTTCCTCGGGAAAATCATTTCAATGTCACACCTGCTTTGATATTTTTAAACATCCATTTAGCCAAAAACACTGCTCAATGGCCTTTACACACCATTGGCGCATTCAGGGGCGGCTGAGAGAGGAGAGAGAGTAGAGAAGAAAAGAGACAGGGGAAGAGGGGAGAGAGAGAGAGAGAGAGAGAGAGAGAGCGACAGGAGGGGGTGGGGGTGGGGAGGGTGGCACACTTCAGCCACGCGGCTCTTCATTCCGTAGCGCATAGGTGAGATCCGGCGTTGTGCATGCAGTGTGCACTGCATATCCGAGGGAGGCACTTTGACGAGAAGCATAAGCAAGAGTCAAGCCGTGGCGCGCGCCAACCTCGGCCTGGAACACTTTTCTCTCAACTTCAGTGAGCGTACGCACTTAACAACGGTGTTCTCTTATTAGGTACCTCATCAAGGATTCTTGCTTTTATACGTTTCACGAATGAATTAGAAACATAGGGAGAACAAGAACAGGCAGTATTCGGAAATGTCTTCAAGTGGAGCTTTTCGTCTTGGTAGGACGATAATCAGGTTGGCATAAGCTAAACAGCAGGTTGCTTCCCCCTCGCTCACACCGCACACCACCTGTCCTGTATTCCGGGGCCCCTTTGCGTGTCGAAGTCTTCCGCGGCACATCTCGGCGCTTTGCATTGATCCCGAGCTTCTCCTTTCGATTGAGGTGCATTAACAGATGGGACTTAAGTGGATATTAACGCTACTTGAAGAGTAAGTTCTCCAGATCTGACCTGCAAAACGGAATCATGTATTAATACGTTCTTATCCAACCAATTCATGATCGCACAAACTCTGGTTGACTTTCTATAGCTTGTTTGCAAAGGGCATTTCTGAGTTAGGTAACAGAAGGCATATTTGTCAATTATTATTTGAAATCTCTCGTCTATCTGACAACTGGACAACAGCAACGAACATGTATTGCGAATGTGTGTGCCATCTCGACATGAGCAATCGTTTACCTTCATCAGGACATCATCAGCGCCAACGTTTCGAGAAACGCTGTCACGAAATGGCCAACACCACTGGCAGACGACGCATGGCGCTGCAGCTGACGGCCTGCCTCCTTGCGGCCCTGGCTGTTCTTGTCTGCCTGCCCGGCCCGGCCAGTGCCATCGGGGAGATACGATGGGTGTACCATGATTATACCATGCTTCACCATGCCCTGGATGATTTCCGTTTGCGATGGCCGGAACTGAGCAGGGTCTATAGCATTGGGACCAGTGTGAAAGGGAGGGAGATGTATGTTCTCGAGATCAGTGATAATCCAGGAGTACACGAATTAGGTAAGTGTCATTATACAGCAGAGACGGAGACAGAGAGATAGCTTACACGGGTGAACACCCCAGTCATGTGTATAACTTGTTCTTGTTCAATATCGGAATGTGTCGAACTAGTAGTCAGGCACAATGAAATATTGCTCCATCTTTATATTTAGTACCCAACTGATTATTCTTTAACACTGCAATGTTGAATGAGGTAGAAAATAATTAAAATCTTGGTGTAGTGGACTTTCGTAAAAAGCATGTCTGGTCAGTTAAGCAGTTACCTTTCTTTCTTTTTTTTTCATTTGTAGACAGATACCTTTTTTAGGGTCAACTCTGCAAGACATAAAAGAACAATCAAAAGCGATTGGCCTTATGCTATAGGTAATGTGAACGATTGAAATTTGAACATTGAAATAAACGTAATTGGTCATGGAGCAACGTGCAAACGTGGATACAGCTGTCAAGACGCTCGAAAGTTTGCTAAACTAATAATGTCCCTATACTTTCAAACCGACCCTACTTTCTGCATTTGATATGGTAGAAAGTAGTTATCATTTGTTTTTCTCTGATGTAAAGGCATATTATCTACTGCCTGTCCAGATTTACCTTAACGTGCTTTCTAAAAGGTGGAATACTGTGGAGGGTTTTTTTTTAATGTCCCCAGGTTAAGCTCGCAAAATTACCAGTTTCGTCTTAACTGTATAGAAAAAACACCCAAAACAATTATAGGGCCTACCTCTTTAAACATGTCTGTGCAGGGAGTGCAGAAGACAAATATCGTTGACAACCGAAACATTACCTCTCTGAAACGAATAAAGATCTACGAAAGTAGGCCCACGCACCAATTCTCTTCTTCATTCTTGGTGGCGGATGAGATCTTCAGCAACCTATGGTAAATCCTCCCCCTCCCCCCTCCCCCCTCCTCCCCTTCCACTCTCCCTACCCCTTACCCTCCCCTCTCCCTCCCCCTTCATGAGTGAGAATCCACTCATACTAATCATACTAACAGCTCAGTCAGAGCAAAGATCCTCAAAAGGGGGATCTTTGGTCACAGATCGAGAGAAACCGAGCGAGGAGATCGAGACAACCCTCTCCACATTAATCCCGTGCTGAAAGCAGGAGTGCCGTTCGGGCGCTCTCACCTGTCTGGCACCGGATCCCGACGACCCCAAATCCCAACTAATAGCTCCGCTCTACCGGTTTCCCCTTTAGCAGACGGGTTGGTGACAGGAATAGCATCGCTCCGCTTTGGTTGTCGAGGGGTGTCTCTCATGGGACTAACATCCCCCTTTTCTTTCTCTCTTTCATGACTTCTTCTTTTTTTGTGGAAAGCTAATGTCGAGATGATCTTGAGGTCTTGCCTCAATGCTATCCAATTCTATCACTGGCTAAACAGGAAAAACATGAAAACTGAGAAAGAATTTCAGTTATATATTCCTTTAATTTGTATTAATGTCTGTATTTTATAATCTATCCAATTTCTATGTGTGACATCTATTTTTCCTCTTGACAAATTGGTCGTGGAGACACAAGAAACAGTAGTGAATGGTAAGAAAACAACAACAACAACAGCAACAACAACAACAACAACAACAACAACAACAACTAACCGACAATGGAATGTGGAACGTGTGATGTGCGGATTTAGATAAAGTTGTCAACTCTCGTCAGAACGAGTTAAAAAAAAAGGAATGTCCTTGAACATCTGCCTTGGTGTGCAGTTGGAATATACAGTGAGACACAAAGGCCTGTCATTGTCGATTTTAACTCTTTATGTGCCACGTTCGCACATCCGACTCAGTCGACGGCGTGCCAACTTCGCATATTCCGCTCAAATGCACAAACCCGCCAAAACCGATCGATAAATCGTCAAATGCCACAGTACAATGGAAGCGTTTCACGCGATTCTGTTCCTTTTGTCTTTAGCTCACATTTTATGTGGTGAATGATTATAAACAGTGTTTCATATTGCATTTGCGTGCAAATTCTAAGTTTCTGTCACTGCTTTGTGTGCAAAAGTCATACATTTACAGTAGTTTATCTGTCAAGCATTTGAAAGAAAAGCAATTATAGATTTGACATAGAATTTACATCAATGCAAAGCTTGGCATTTTCTCTATAAACTCTACTAATTTCGTCTAGTGATTTGCAAAACAGATTGTTTTCTCAACGTATAACTACGCTGGTGTCTCAGAATAATGTGGCACACGGGGGGCTTCCACCATGGCACATGAAGAGTTAACCCTAATTCACCCATTTGGCAGTAACAAAATGCTGATGTCTTGTTGATAACATGGGAGCGTTTTAATATAGCTGGTAACATTCCCCTACCTCCTATTGATGTCATACGCCGAAGATATTGCATTTCTGATTAACAATGATATCATTTGTATCAGTCAATCTCCGCGAATTATCACTGTAGGATTTTCAAGTAGGATCATACGGATGTAGCAGTTTTTATCTTATTCATAATATTATCATTTTATGAAAGGCTCATATATAGAAAAGCGCTCTGAGGTGGTTATGGAATGGGTGCACTACTTCTTCTCTTGTATGTGCGTGTAGTATGTATGTACGTATACACATGCGTGTATGTTGTGTAAATCTGTATGTTTGTCTGCATGTATGTCTGTATGTAGACATGAGTCTACTGATGTACGTGATAATGTATGCATACGTATTTGTGTGCACGTGTGTGCATCTACACGCTGATGTATTTGTATAATGTGAGTGTGCAAGGGTGTATGTGTGTATGTATGTATGTATGTATGTATGTATGCTGGGTTTTTTTTTACCTGTAGGTGTGCGTTTATGTATGCCACTAAGTGTGTATGACTATTGTATGTATAGAAAAATTCAACGTATGGGCCTACTCGCGTTTCCTTTGTAAGTCTTCATGCAGAGCCATTCAACTGACACCTTCCCTATGTTGACAGACTGACTGACAGACAGACACCAGGCACTGATCTCGTCAATTTTGACCCGCTTCCCTTCATGTGTGACGTGTAGGAGAAATTCAAGATTTCCGAAACAACTCGCGCACCTGATACGACCACAAGCCTGTGACGAGGGGGCTTGCGGTGTATACTAATAGAACAGTTACGCTAGCTCTTCACAGTGTTTGGAAAAAAATGTCATGGTCTTTTTCTGCTAGCAAAGGAAACGCCAAAGAGTAAATTTCCTGAGGCAGACATTTTATCTGCAAACTTTATCTTCACGCTCTTATCATCCCAACATAACTAGGGAAGCGAGTATGTCTTTCTAAGGTTGAAAACAATCGGAAGAGAAACCCCGTATACAATACTCAAACGGACATCGCAGTGAATGTTCGCTTGACTATTACAAGAAACGAGAACAAATAAAAGCTATGAAAATTATGACAGAGTTTCACATGTTTTCATAAAACTAATTAAAGGTCAAACAGATATAGGTTACTGTCATCATTAAACTGAGACGCGACGCAACGGTATGTCATCACCCAACTGCCTTAAAAATACAAACAAAAACAAAAACAAAAGACCTGAAAACATTCCACTGACTTGCGAGCAGATCCACTCAGCTTTTTGTTTCTTTTTGTCTTTACTTGAAATGAATTTGAAAAAGACAAAAATCATATCCGTCCCATAATTCGTCAAATCCAATATGAACTTATGACAGCAAAGGAGTGAAAGGAGAGTTATATGAATCGGTTGATGGACAATGGTGTCAGCATTGTTCAGAAGGAAAAATGTGCGTCTTTACGACGCGACGTTATTATGATTTTGTTTTGTGTGTGTAAGACAGCTTCATATCGTATTTGTCCCTCTCTTCCTGCGGGGGTTGGATTAAAGTGTGACCTTCTGATATCGCGCCTGTCATCGATGGATTAGAGAACTGAAGGTTGTATCAAAAAATAGCTACGAGTCTTCTTAGCGAAGCATTATCTATGCAGAAGTGACCAATATAAACGACTAAGAAGGAATCATCAACAAAATACTAACTTATTCATACAACCGAGAGAAAAGAGATGAATGATAATATGTTGAAAGTAAGGTACCACTTTCTTTGCATCCAAGGAACTTTAATTCTGCTTGATTTTGTCAACATAATATTTGTTTCTCTCGACAAAATATGATACTGTAATCATTGAGATACAGATAATGTGGATATATTCATTATTATGACGTCACAATTAGAAGAAGAATCAGAGGTAGACAGTGAAAAGCAATGCGCACGCAATCTCGTGGATCCTTTATAGAGAAAATGGTATGACTCGGGAGTGAAAATTGCAAGGGAAGACAATAAGAATATACAAAGAGGATACAGATAGACGTCTACGAGACCGCACTTTAGTTTGATCTGTTTTTATTTCTGCATTTTCACAAAGGAAATATAAAAGAAAAACTGAGCAAAGGAAATGGGATTAAATTTGGGTTTCGAACCAGAGACCTCCAACGTAACAAACAGTTTTCCAAAATTAATCATACAATGGACAGACAGTTAATATATATGTGTAATCATGCATATACACCAATCGTAAAATATAGTATACTTTAATTGTAGTCACATACACAAACAATAGGACAATCGTTGATTATTATTAGGAACAAAATGCAGGAGACCGGCTCTGAGAATAAAAATGGTGGTCTTAAGGTTACAAATAATTTCATACATACGTACTACGTTTTTATCGGGGATGGGGTGAATAGAAAATGTATCAGTGCAAGGGTGAGGGTGCGTGTATGGAGTTGCAGTTCGTTGTTTTGTTGTTTTGTTGTGTTATTATTGTTGTTATTTTTTAGTTGTAGTTGTTTTAATTGTTATGTGGCTAACCAGGATAGCCTGTTTCGTGCTGTTACTGCTCTCTCCCTGGAGTGTGTCCTTGCCATTTATTTTAGCTTTGCAAGTTACCCCATTGTGCTTTATACACCATGGTCCCGTACCGGGCGAGATTCGAACTAATGACATTGTATTTAAAGTCCATAGCCCTTATTCTCTTTGGTGTTTCTTCTGACACGTCATACAGTGCCCGGGAAATTTCGAGAGGATTCGTCCCCAGTTGTGCATCCGTTGAGCGTTATATCGATTGACATCAACCGATAAATTGCTGTCTTTAACACAAGGCTATCATAGATCTTTGCGGGAAATGAATTAACTGATTTTGAACGGCGACAAAATCTGGAAATGGGAACGTTAGAATATGTAACAGTCTCACATCATCGAGGTTTGGAAACAAGAACCGACTTTTATGAATTGAAAGTTTAGTGTCGCAGTGGTAATAAACTGATACCCATGATGTTACACTGTAAATGAAACTCGACAGGTTTCATTTCCATCTGAGTGCAATGATAACCTAAGGCGTTATAGTCTAGATATTTCCTATCAAAAACTGCAACACGAAACTCGTTCCTGAAGGCAAAATGAAACAATCCGACAATCCATTATTAGATTTTGGCTTGTATAGAGACAAACCGATACACATTTTTTCCCGATGTAGTTAATAATGAAGTCACCCATGTCGCGTGACTTAGCCTTGACTCCAATAAAATCAATTCGCGAAAGGGGAATTGGATTCTCTTCCATGGAGACGGGCGAGAGGTCCCGCTGGGAAAGCAGGGTCGCGTGCTGTGAGTGCTGACGGGATTCCCGACAGGGAATGGATCATCCAGTAGGACAGTGCAAGGAGTATGCTATAGAGAATTACCTCGGTGGTATCAGGGAGGTGGTATATATATTTGTATCTTCAGTGTGTGTTCACGTCCGAGCGTTTTAGCAAGCCCCGTGGAGCGTTTGTCAGTTGAGGCCTGGCGGATTAAGCTTCATTGATGGGCGTCAGTATTTCAATTTGATGCCGATTCAACATCGGGACGCTTGATATTTCCATATATATAGGCTTTATTGCAAAATTGTTATATGGTAGGATGTTTTGTGATACAACTGACCTACACATATACATCAAATGTGATATCTCAAACATCTTCTTTTTTTAAAATCCCAATGGTAAACAAGACCTTTAATGCCACTATGCCATCTGAAATGTCGTAATATGAGACTTGTATAGATTTCTGACTAGGTCTCTCATCTTCTCTTGGTTTCTGTTTATATACATTTTATCATATAGAGGAAATGTCGCACACTTATGTTGCCGTATAATTTGACGTGTATATACCTGTACCAAGATTATCTAGGTGTAGGAAATTTGTTTTCAGCATATTAAGAGGCGACTTACTGTGGCTAAGATTAGAGCAAAATGTTCAGAGAGAATATGACTATTTATTTGTGTTTGTGTGTGGGGGGGGGGGGGGTGATTGTATGACGGGGGTGGGAGGGGAGAGAGGAAGGAAGGATAAGAAGGGGTGGTAAGAGGCAGATCTTTGTGAATATTATCACCCATCTCTTCTGTTTGGTGCAAATTTAGTGCACATGCAACTGTATTATACTTGGGGTCCTCTCTGATAGAATTTTCGGCTCAGCCTCAAAGGAAATGAGTTTGAACTCCAAGAGTGCAAAGTAGTTATTTTGATGGTATACTAAAATAAAAGGATGAACTCGAATGGGTATACAGCCAAGTTTCTCATACATCTTTTTTCTATCTGTTACTAGAGCCCCTTTTACTTAGGTATGTTTTATATATAGGGACATGAGGAAGTTAAATGTTGTGAGTGACAGGGACAGATAGGAATAATGTTCTCGTAAGCATGGTGTCTAGAGACAAAGTTGTAACCGAATGATTATAGTCCGGGAAACAATCGGCAGGCAAGCCTTAATGAAAATGAATGACACAAAGTCAGCATGACAAGATTGCGTCATTTCTGATCCCAATACAATCTATCCAAAGCCCCCTTTATCATGTTTATTATGTAGGACCCATAACACTGACGAGTACGTCATCTGCACCTATTCATCTACTTCTTCTTTTTTTTCTGATGATGTAGTTATCTTCAACCTTTTCCCCAATGAAAACTAGCATAAAATTATGGTTCAATTCACATTATAATCTTACCTTAATGTCCTCGATTAATATATAAATTACCTGTGTTGTCAACCCAAGTTACTATGCGTCCAACAAGTACTATCGTATTGCGGATATTCATTTTCCCCTCCAAGCTATATTTGTATCACTCGTTTGCATTGAATGCATTTCGATACCTGGAATCCACTTACATGAGCTCGCAACTAACACTACAAACCTCCGCCAAGATTTTTTTGTTAATGTGCTTTAGAAACAATATGTGAGAAAAAGGTGTGCGCAAAAACTTGAATGCGTCGTGTTAATATAAACAATTTAGTGTGTTATTTCGTCAACTGACACGACATTTTCAGAGTTTGGTGTATGACGGCGATGGCGACCGCACATTCTATACACGTTATAATCTTTATGTATAGCGTCCTTCATTTTTTTCCTATAGCTATGGCAGGGGAAAGGGGGACAACACTGTAATGTTGTAAGACTGATATAAAGGTATGGCATCTGATACGCACTCACTGAATCGCCTCGTCAGCAAAATAATGTTAGATTTTATATTACTCTGATGTTCAGTAGAAAATAAAAGAAAGAAAACATGCAATGAGGTTGACTTAGATAGCTGAATTCACTGCCAGCGACAATGGACGGGCTGTGGCACATTTATAGGTGAATTTCTATCTATCCGTGAAAGAATGTGCTAGCCACGCTCTCCTATCATCCCAGTTTGGCCCCATCATACATGTCATAGCAATTAGCAGAATAAACGAGGTTGATCCGGCTTGGTTTCGCTCGAAGGTGGGTTGCCTTACCTACCCCACGGGTCTCGCGGAAAGATGACATATCTTCGGCTGACAGGCAATGACAGCTACATTGTCATGTCATTCACGACGGAAGCTCCTGTGAATAGGGGAATTGTCGCTTCTGCCAAAAATCGGTAATTTACCTGGTAAAAAATAGGTTTTGGGTGATGATTTTTTTTTGTTCCATTGTGCATATTAAACTTATGCACATCCACACTCGTATGTGTGTGTATTATAATTTACGTAATATTATGTATGATATTTATCATATTCATAATCAAAGTCTGATGATACACAAAATAAAGGTATTGAAGATTGTAATGATAGTCCAATGATGATAATGATAGTTTATGGTAATGGTAGTATAAGTATAATTATTATGTAGTAATTGTTTTGAACAAAAGCATATACGCATTATCTAGCTACACCCATTCATCTTTCTATCTATCAGTATGTTATTTTATAAATATGTTATATAGATGTATGTTAAGATGATATACATAAAGTTAGGGGAAGAGCTAGTGAGAGAGTTTTTGATATGCGACCTTCTGAATTATTGTTGTTCTCTTTTTGTTATTAGCTCTGTAGAATGAAAGACAAATGAACGAGGGAGAAGAAAATGTTGTCAAAGGTGTCAAATTCCAAGACTTTGAACCAGTGACCAATTCGGTTCTGTTGAACGAGCGGAGATGATATGATTGGCTTTAACGATCTTTTTTTAATGTTGATAGCAGTTTTATTGATTAAGAAGCGTCCCACATCCGACTGGCCCAAGTTTCGTACGCCACAAGCCAGAGCCTTTCGTGAGACACTGAAGGCATATGAAATATCGTGCTTCCGACACGAGCCGAAAATAGCAACCGAGAATGATAAACCGATGAGCAACCTTTAATTCATCACCTATAAAGGAAACCAAAGATATCTTCGCTTCTCTCTGTGGAGTATCATTTGCATGTATCTGGGTGTGTGTGTGTGTGTGTGTGTGTGTGTGTGTGCGTGTGTGTGTGTGTGTGTGTGTGTGTGTGTGTGGGTTTGTGTGTGTGTTTGCGTGAATGAGTGCTGAGTAATTCATGGGTTTTTATGCGGGTACACATGGAGGGCGCTGTGGCTGAACCCCTAATTTGAGTGGGTCGGGAAATCGAGCGACATCGTCCACTAGACTGTCTTCACTCCTCTAATAGTTCACTCACAGGAAGGACAAAAAGGAGAATAAGCGAGTACTTCCGGAGCAAAGGGGAAGAGGGGGAGGAGTATAGGAGGGGGAATTATGGGAAATCAAAAGAAAAATAGAAATATAAATCATCTTTCCGTCTCGTTCTTCTTCTTTTTCTTTTTTCTGGTTGTAATCAAATCCCGGACGTGCTTATTTTGAGAGTATGTCACTTGACAGCAAAAAAGATGTAAGGAGACACAGAACAGAAGAATGAGAAAGACAAGATGTTCTGCATCTAAATAAGCGAAGGTAAGCATTTTGTCCGAGTCATTCTTTCAGGATATTTTTATCACTTCGAGGACACCTCGAAGATGAGACAAAATAAAATAAAATCTCTACACTAGGCGTGGATGATGAATCCTTCGGTTTTGACTTTCATGAGGTCGTTACCGCTGCACGTCTCCAACTTATGTAACGCGTGATTATGTGGGCAAAGAAAATATGTGTGTGTGTGTATGTGTGAGAGAGAGAGAGTGAGAGAGAGAGAGAGAGAGAGAAATACAACATATCTACACCTGAGTGAGGGACGAGCGGACCATGATGGCAAGTATGCAACCCTTTGACCATTGACCTTTGACCTGCCTGTCACCTCAAACGTGCGTCTAGCTATAATCTAGTGTAAATGTTTACATAATCCATATCACAGTATTCATAATCTATCTCCCTCTCACTCGATGATTTTTTTTTAGTTCCGTTTGATATCATTTCCATGTATTTGTTTCTCCAACGTTCTCATTAGTCCAACACAACCGATTACGTATATATGGTTATAATGATTCATATATATATATATATATATATAATGTGTAACTGTAGTGTACGAATATGTCAAGGGACAAAAAGAGAGAATGTAAATAGAGGGGGACGTGGCAGAAGAGAAGGGGAAAGAAAGAAAGAATTCCATGACAATGATTATCGTCAACCCTCATTCCCGTCCTATGTGCGTCGAATTATGTCCCTGTCAGCTGCTAAGTCTCAAACTGATTTCAGCGTCACTCGGCGCAGGGCCGATTTGTGGGTGGCGATTACTATACTGGGCCGTGCCGTGCGCTTGAACCAATCGGATGGACTGGGCAGGATTGATTCTCGCAACTTTTTGATCCGAAGTACAGATCATACACGACAAGCTGACATGTTTTTCTAACAATGTAGAAATTGTTTTGAAAGTGGTTCATTTTTCTGCTCCTTTGTTAAGTCTTTCACTTATTCGTTCATTCATGCTTTCATTCATTCATTTTTCCCCGATCAATCCACCAGCCTCTCATACGTATGACTCGGAGCCATATGCACTATTATAATTAGTACCGAAACCCTGAAATGGTGAATGTATGTTTGATGAAATCAAAACTTATGAAGTCTAAAAAAAAATGTAGTGATAGTAGTAAGGATGATGCAATGATAATAATGATAATGGTCGCTAATATTATTTAGTATTATTATTATGGTACCTATCTTTATTATCATTATCGTTATAACTAACATCATCGTTTTCATGAGCATGATGTTTATCATTGCTGTCATTTTGGGCTGTTGCCATTATAAGATACTTCAGATGATTACAATCATGGTGCTTGAAGTCATAAGGGCGTTCTATTTCGAGAATACCCTTGATAATATTTTGCCTTATACACCCAATCAAGTATGCTATGTATGTACATCTCTAGCTCTCATCACGAAAATAAGCAATGTCAATCGCAACACCTGCGTGTTTCTTCAAAGCTTTTAAGGAATTCATATCCGGTGGCCTCGTTTGTTACTTTGATTCAAGGACCATCTAGGGGGAATGCGAGGCACCTCCGTTATTTTGGGCACGATTCCAAAGAGTAAACGGTGTTCGTCGCTTGTTATTATCAATGAAATAGATTCATTATTAAAAGTGTAACATTTATTTTGCAGGTTGAATGATTAATCTCAATATAAACGGAAGTTAAAACTAGCGATTGGAGAAAATGAGAGAGAAAAGCAAAACAGCACATCTTCCATGATGACATGCTGGCTTACTATAAGCCATTCAAATCTATAAGTAACCAGGCATCGAATTAATTCACTTTTGCTATTTTAAGCATAAATTCAATGATGGATACATTAATTACACTTTCGTAGTAGGCTGTCATCGCGCAAGTTCTCCTGTTACCAGAAACAATCGCCTTTTACTGAGACATGCATAAATTTGAATGTTATACATTAACATTTGCCATGACAGCATGACAAAGTACGAACATCTTGAAACACAGCAGAACAAAAAGTCTATTCAGCGATGTTAAAACATGGATGTATTATGATTTATTGAGTACGTGGAAGTTTCAAAAAGTCACACGTGTGTAGTGTTACTTTCAACATTATTATGTATTTTTAAGATCGTTTGATTTCATGATGGGTCATCGTATTTTACATGGGCAAAAGGCA
Source organism: Diadema antillarum (assembly GCF_040938485.1). NCBI lineage: Eukaryota > Metazoa > Echinodermata > Echinoidea > Diadematoida > Diadematidae > Diadema > Diadema antillarum. The sequence goes on from NW_027271797.1 coordinate 569,649, forward strand.
GGGATCTTTACCAATCTAATGGCCTGTTCTTAGGAGTCGCATATTTCAGTGTTAGCGTTTGGTCCGGTTATATTGATAAATGTTACTCGAGTGATTAACTTGAAGTAATATATCTGCAATGATTTGATAAAGAATGGATTGTGTGTAGAACGTCTTGTTAGAGCTCAATGATTGGATTAGCTAATTAGTTTCTGATATAACACCCTATTCATCGAACTTCGCAAATATCGTAAAGTGCTCAGCAAAACCGCAAGGATTTGATTTCAGTTTTAACCACATAATCGCAAAACAGATGCCCCAGAAGTGTAAGACGAAAATAGATAGGACCTTGGCAAGTCAAGATAGGTAATTCTTTTCTTTTTTCTCCTTCTTCTTGTTCTTCTTCTTCTCCTGCCTGTTTTTCTTTATTCAAATTTGATTCCAATTTTGATCTGCCAAGGTCTGGTTTTGCAGAGTCGCGGCAGGTAATTGACAGAAATTACTTTGATTATTAATACGGGAAACGGAAATAGGGTACTTATTGATTTGGGGTTGGCCGGCGACTTTTTCGGGGGCAGTTTGTTTGAGATGAAAACTGGGTGCATCCTGCGTGCGTTATTCAAGTCCTCATGCCACCTGTTTCGTCTTGTCTATCGTACGAGACCAGTCCCCCGAAGAAACGTTTAGTACACAGTTGACGAATAGCATGATGGATAACGCGATAGGAAGATAATTTCGATCATTTTTCCTTATAGCTCGTGGAAATGAAGTTAAGCCAGGTTCGGACATGAGTGTAGCTGAAACTTGTGAATATCGACATGTCGTTCCACTCTCTACACAGATATATATTTTTACGAATCATTTCGTGAGGGAGGAATATGAGACATTAAAGCTGTTCCGGAGAGTCATTTTTGCCTTGTAAATGTTCATGTGAAAATGTGTGATATAGAGGTTTTATTGCAAAGTTAGGGTCACGTGGGACTTGTATGCTGCATTTCTACGTTTAGTGGTGAATATCACATCAGAAAAGTTTCGCTTGAAATCACATTGTAACATCAAATGAAAAGCACCAATGTGATAAAAACCCCTTTGCATTCGTGTTATTCTTTCTCATTTGTCTTTGTTCCAGAAAAGAAACAGGGAGAGTGCAGAAATCGGTCTTGGCTCGGCCATGGTTTCGGCCTGTCAGACCTGTCCGCCGAACGCGCAGAAGCCCTAAGTCAGGGCGTCTTACTAGCGTTATTAGATCATGACGCGCAGATAATGAAAACTGGCATTTACTTCTGGTCGGAAGGGAGAACCGCGTCTGAGCCCGTGACAACGAGGTATCGAGACCCTTTATCTCCGTCAGTCAAATATTCAGTTTTTGGCACGAAAAATATTGTTGATGATAAAAGAAAGAAGATGACGAAATAATAAAGAAAGAGAACCGCGAACCAGCTGCTCTCATCTCGTTGACTGAAGTCCGGATGATTAGATTGGAAGTGAAGAGCTGGGAGTCTTCAGAGGAACCCCCGAATGCTTTCGGCATTTCGGGTTCTTGGCTAATGGGTCGGGTTGGTTTATCAATCAAGCATCCGCTTGTCGGAGATAATATTTCCTCCGGGACCCTCTCGGCATCATGAGAGGTCATGATCAGGGTGTCAGTCATGGGGTCCCAGCCGAATCATTCAAAGTGCACCAAATTATCACATCATAATTCATGAATTATTAAGTAAATGTTCCTACAAGTGAATGCATGCACAGACTTCTCCATACCCCTCCCCTGCCCTGGTTATAATTTGTATGCTCTTTGCCTCCGTTGATTGGTTAGAGTATAAATGATTTTAACATGGAGCTACTGTAGCTCCGTATGGTACACCATGGCCCAAAACTATGGGATTTAAGTACGCGGTGCCTGTCCACCATGTGATGTACAAGTTGATCGTACTAAAACTGGACAACGTAAAAACATTCAAACAGTGCAGGTAGAGTTTCGTAGAATTGCACGTAAATATGGAGACTCCGTAATTTACACACATTTCCAGAGGCATTAACATTGTCACTTTCTGGATATTTATTTGTCCCCAAGTGTGCAAATTGAATGATGTTGTCATGACATAAATGTCTCCCGTTGGCTTGCATGGAGCAGATATCATTTTGAAAGTTGTTCTTTCGGTCATAAACCTAAAAGATCAACCCCTTACCCCTTAAACTTCATTGTTGGTAGCTTAATTCATCAAAGACAAAGTGATGGACAAATTCTTAGGATACAAGCTATCCTTGGTGATTTGACATAGAAACAAATGATAAGATATGAAATTCAGTGCAACTTTGTGTCCAGGCAAATGATGTCATTACCTCATTTAAGTCCGAGTATGCAATTGCGTCCAAGTGTCGTTGTCACTGTTTTTTTTTTCTGATGTCGTGTTCTACTCAAATAAAACTTTTGCCACTCATTTGTCAGATTTTCCCCTATCATGTCAAAGACCCTGTGACTTGGAGTGACTGAACACTTCAGCGAGGGCAAAGGAGCAGAGGAAAGATATGTATTACAGTGTTCTCAAGTCGAAGTATACCTTGTTTAGTTGTTGTCTGCAAAGGCCAATTATGCGCAATCACGCTCCTGAAACAGATATGTTTTCTCTGCGGCATTGTCCGCGCTGATATTGTCCAACCTCCAAGAAAGCCATGAATTGTGGACCAGAATATATCCCCCCTTAACCCCCATTCCTATTGTAACATTGAGTTAAGGTTAAAGTGAGGACATTATGAAACAGAACTACCTGACATTTCACCTTTTCTCCCCCTCCCCCTTTTGTGTAGACGATTTCCCGCAAAGTCATCTCCGGTTCGACGTAGGAAACCGTATGATGAATACCGTCGGGAATTTTGTTTTGCTCATTGCTCATAATTTTCCCTTTAGGGCGGGAATTTCTTTCACATACCTGTGTAATGCGGCTTGAGACTGTGCAGTCATCGTGTCGGGACTTCCCCTGATTCATCGCACAGATGATATTCCCGATCTTACATCTGATAAGGGAGGGATCAGCCAGCTGTTCTCACCTTTGCGTGCTTGGATGGTGCAGCATCGCTATTCAATGGAAAATGAAACGCTTTCGAAAGTGTTAGCATTTTGAACTTGGTTCTCACCACAATCATTGTCTACTACCAAGCTTATGGAAGTAAAGTGATATGCCAAACTGGTATTTTACCAAACTGGATCCGAAGCTTTGTCAAGAAAAATGGGCAGTGAGTGTAGGGAGACTTTGAGACTTGAGAGAAAGGCGTTATTTTTTCATATAAATTGAAGTATAATATGTTGAAAATAGGACTTTTTCTTTGTCATGTTTTCCACATGAATCATGATCTAAAGTAACAGCACCTTGGACTCCGGGTTCCTCTCGTAAGACTGATGCCTTTGACCAGTCGTTTTAGAAACTCGGGATTTTTATTTTCATCATTTCCTTTTGGAGTAACGAACCTTATTTTGTTTTTCGATTATCGAACCTTAGGAATAGCGTACCCTCGAAATAACGAACCTTATTTCATTTTCTGATTAACGAATCCTTTCCTTTCGTTTTTGGATTAATAAACCTTCGGAATATCAAATCTTTATTCTTTTTAAGATTATTAAATGAACCTTCGGAATAACGAACTCCGGTTCATTTACGGATTAACAAACCTTTGGAATAACGGACCTTACTTCAATTTCGGAATTACGACACTTCCGAATAACACATTAAACATTCTGATCAGCAAACCCCATTTCATTTTCGGATTCATGAACATCGAGGAATAGGGAATTCGTGTTTTTCGAAATAACGAACTTCATTTCATTTTCGGATTTATGAACCTTCGGAATAATAAACGTCAACCGCTATTTCAAGTTAGTGAAATAACTACACTGTATATTGTATATAGGGCCTATACAGTGGGGTTTTTTTATGAGTCACGTGTGTGTGTGCGTGTGTGTGTTTATGTTTGTATGTGTGTGATTCTGTTTGTCCATATGTCATTTATAGCCACCAAGGAGCTGCGGTCTCACACGCCATCACGGACGCATCCCAGTTTCTAGCTAGTAAACCGGAAGACAGGGGACTTCTCATCAAAGTCTCTGAAGTCTGATCCTCATGAACCGTATCCCGTGATCAAACGACCTCGAATATTGTATTACTGATGATTGCCGAACCCACATTCTATATTTTTGTCCTTTCCTCTTTTTTTTTTGCAAGAATTCCCTCAATATTTTGATGAAAGGAAGGGAAGCCCTGAAAAATACCAGATGTTATTTCAATGCAATGTCCGTTAATCGCCGACAGATGTCCGGCTTGATATTTCTGCAAACAGGACAGACTCAACTCAAGAGATTTCCCTTTTTTCTTCCACTTTTCTTTTTTTTTAATAGTCAAGTGCATGGGGGGAGGAGAGAACGACATATCTGTGTGCCAGATGTGCCGTGAAAATGCAAATCATATTTCCCCGATTGTCGTAGATGAAAACGATTTACGACAGACTGACTCAATAGGTCACGAGCGGCCAAAAAAAAAAAAGAGGGTTGAGGGGCAAAAACACACGAATGTTTTGAAGCAATTACAGGGAAGGTACTGATGTATGCAAGGGGAGGCACTGGGAGGCAAAGAGAAAAAGAAAAAATGACAAAATGCAGTGAAATTGATATCTCCTCTTTGTTTGATAGTTGGGAATTCACCCTTTTCTGCCCTCGATATTTGACCGCACTCACCGTGATCAAAATGGTATGAAATTCAACGATGAGGCCCCTGCCAGCTCGTTGGAGCCCCTGAAAATGCACGCTTTTCAATTATTTCAATTTCACGGATGATTTCGCGTGATTTCATTGGGCAAAAATTTCCCCGAGAAGTCAGGAAGAGAGATAGTCTAGTAGGAGAAAGGGGTTCCCATGCACCCCAAACATATATTTTTTTAATCTACTTCATCTAGACCAGTTTTGCGCGTAGATTTCAAAAATGCAATGTTAACAGGTCAAAGCGTGTCCCATAGTGGTCAAAAATCCGTTTCCATGGTAACGCATGGTGAAAATGTCAGTATCTCATAAAAATACATGTAACCTTTGATTAGATTGTTCAATTATCATGGCTTTGGTATCAAATTAAAGAAAATTAAATTATCTATATGGTGATACCAACTGTGTAGGGGGTTATACCAACCTTCATCTTAATTTTGAGGCCAGAATTCAATTTTTTCACATTTTTTAGCAAAAATGCAATTTTACCATAAAACTTATCTATCTCTAAATCATACCAAAACATATTCAATTTGTTTGAATATTCTTCAAAATTATACTAAATATGTATGCAATACAATGTGAAAATTTCATAGATATTGCTCAAACAATAAGAAAGTTACGGCCATCCAAAGTTGACATTCAAGCATGTCAAGAATGTGCAGGTGGGAGTGTGATGTACGCCCTCTATTGTTGAATAATCTCATTTAAACATTTCAGTCATCATAATTTGGTTCCAAAAGCATGAGAATGAAGTTGGATTTGATAAAGTGGGTCATCTAGACCAGTTTTGTGGGTAGAATTTAAAAAAAAATGCATTAACAGGTCAAAGAGTGTCCCATGGTGGCAAAAAAAAAATCTGTTACCAAGGCAACGCATGATGGAAATGTCAGAATCTCCTTAAAATGTAATATTTGATACAATTGTTCACTTATCATGATTTAATATGTCAAATTTAAATGAAGAGTATTAAATTCTTTGAATGATATACCAATCATCACACAGAATTTATACTAATCTTCATATCAATTTTTAGGTCAGGGTAGTAGTTTTTGCAGCGCGCTGCTGGGGGGGGGGGGGGGGGCGAGTAGAAAAAAAAATCATTGGTTCACATAGGAGTACAGTACAGTACTAGTATACTATTTTTCTATCGAGGGCATGCGAATAGCTTGAATCGAACAATCGGATTTCGTAATACCGGGGCCCTGTTTAAAATTGATTATGTACTAGTAGTTGATTTCATCTGTAAGTCTACAGGCCAGGGAATTGAGGCTGAATTTTGGGGTCAACTGGCAACTATCGTATAACAAACAAATTTTGTATTTGAAAGTATACATGTATGTCTTAACAAACTTACAAGTAAAATTTACCCAAAAGTTCTGCTTCGGAACATGCCGAAATGACATCATCAACATGGCCACCCCACATACCAGATAAATGAATGGGAATTTTAGGATACCTCAAGTGTTCATTATACAACTGACATTAAAGAGTGCGTACAATTCTGGTCAAGGTGAAGATTTAGCTTTTAACGTTTGGCGAGATATTCAGAAACCATTCTATAAGATGTCAAAGAGCATGCAGTTCTAAGGGGTATCAAAAGTTTATTAGATGAAAATCGGTTTTGAAATGGCTGAGATATCCAAAGACAAGGTGAAACAAAGAGATCCTAATAAAGTTGTGGCATGTCGCCTTTTATCATTAGCACTTTTTTGGATATCTCAGCCATTTGAAAACCAATTTTCATCAAATAAACGTTGAATCCTTCTTAAAATTCCGTGCTCTTTTATATTTCATAAGAGGCTTTTCATTACCTCACTTAGGAATGTTCAAAACATGAATCCCTACCTCAACCAGTATTGTACAGTCCCTTTAATCTTGAGATAAGTTTCTAGTGTATGTATTTCTCATTTCCTGCCTTTCTTCAAACAAAATTGGGCATATTTGTGACCTCTTTTTCAAAAAATCTGAGCCCAAATTAGGTCATTTCTATGGAAACTTTATGCTAAAAACAATGTTTTTCTCAAACAAAAAAAAAATGCAACACCTTCTCAACGTTAAACACCATTTTAAATTTACATAAGTATGCAAATTCATAGCTATTTAATTGACTGGAGTTGAGACCCAACCTGTTAGAGACCATAGCTACCATGGTTACACTCAAACTTGCCTGTAGCCATTATAACACAGCTGTCCAGAAATCACAATTTTCACTATTAGTGGTGTATTATATTATATATTCCATCCCAGTAGCTGGATTTTTTTTGTTTTGTTTTGCATTTGGCACAAGCTGACATTTCGTTCAAGTCAATTAGGCACAGAACATAGATTAAGTCAATTTCTCATAAAATGAGACCTTCTACCTCCGCCCCCAATCCCAATAAAAATGGTTAGTTCATGCCTTTTCCTTTCTTGCAGTCCTGTAGGGTGTTTCAACAAACTATTCATTGGTTTCAGTTTCACTTCACTGGTTTCAGTCTCGCTATCTCACTTTTCTGATTGGTATGTTTCAGTCACGAGGACTTGCTAAGTGAAACTGAAAACACGAAGTGTCACTGATCTCACTGAAATCAATGTTGGTGAAACGGGTCCTGCATGAACTTCTGTACGATATCAGAGCAAGCTCATTATACTCGATGGACTACTACAACAAATACTGTACTTCTGAAAGAAATGACGCACTGTTAACAGACACTGGATACACATTTTGTCGTAGATCACATTAGTCAAGTCAAAAAAGGGTTTCACCCAACACTAATTGCAACAGTAGGAATTCCACTGCAGTGCTATACTTGTTATGGACTCCTAAACACCATACTAAAAGCCCCAAGAAATCCAGTGGGGCAAAGTGGCTAAATTTCCATAATATGCAAATTAGCTCCCATTATGATAAAAATACAGTGTTTCCATGAAAACTAGGTTTCTAGTTTTCAGATTGGATCACCGAAAGTGTTGAAACTTCTGTTTACAAGGTCACTAGTGCGATGCAAACATTTCACCATGTACATAGTCTGGGCCTAATTTGCATAATATGCAAAGGCTTCCGAGCCAACGGAATATTCTGATGCATCAAAGTGCCCGCTATGAGCATATCAAGAGTGTTCAAATATAATATTTCAGTTTCTCTTCACCAAAAACAAACTTTAAAGCATTAGTAAACTAGCATGAATTATTATTATAAGATTAGAGTTTGTTATCAGACAGATAATGATAGCTTATCCATTAATATTACGTAGAATCAAAGTACGAAATTAAACAAGTGTCAACATTTATAATTTGTCTACGGTAATTTTGTAATGAATGAACTCTATTTGGAGGGTGATTTGTTCTAATCTTGATGATTCATCTCTTGCATCCTTGAGGGTTTTGAGATATTGAAGATAGCACAGTCAAATGAAACCCTGTGGGTAGTGCCCAAAGTTACCCCAGTCGAGCATATTATCCCACGACCATTAATTTACAAAACATGCATCAACCAACACGATTTCCGTTGTTATTTAAGCGTACAAGATTTTATTCTATAAAGTCGTTTCGCCATCTAGCAAAGACTTTGTTATTTCCATGAAATATAATTGGCATTGACAGCGGAGACATTTTTCTACAATGTGTACATTTTTAAAAAGTGGTGCACAGTCAAAGTGGCTCGCATGCAGGGAGGTACCCGAATTTATCCCTATACCCTCACGGCCCGGTACAAAACATTATACACACATGAATACAGCTGTTTGAAGCGGAAAAAACAAAACAAAACAAAAAAAAACCTCTGTGCATAACGTCCTATTCATTTCATTTCCATTAAAATTCAGTGGAAGTTCTCGAAGAATTGTTGTTCTACAATGTCTTGGTATAAGGTGAAAATGGTTCACATACGAAGACAACCACGTGGAGGGTGCCCAAAATTACCCCACCCAAAGACAGTCTAAGACATGCAATAATCATGTACCAGCGCAAATACATGAATATGATCTATGGATACATGCCTTTAAACAGTCCTTCTGGTCCTCTAGCCCAGAAACTTTTATTTAATGAAATTCAATGGAGTCAACAGACGATGTATTGCTCTGTAATTTTTACTTTTACACTGACATATATATAGTTAAAGTGGTTATCATTCGAAGGGAGCCTACTGTATGGGAAGTGCACACATTTTCCCTCTATACATGACCTTTGTAACGCAAACCCACAACGCAATTATAGTATATACAGTCATTCCAAAAGTGCATGTCTCAAAAAAAGGTCGTTCCTTGAGTTTTAGGACTATCACTTGAGTTTTGTGATTATGTATAATCATCGTATGGTGCTATAATCATTGTACATTCCTCTCATTCGACATAATTTTACGCACCTCATTTTCTGTTACAAAGAAAGTGATGTCTATCTGTTCTTGTCGAAAAATGAAATAGAAATTGAATTGAATTCTATTGCATTGGATTCCTGCCATATGAAGACACTTTTTTTTCTATAAAAACTGCCGGGGTAGAGATAAAATAACAACACTGATCCATAATATCTATGCAGTCAAAAGGGTTCACTTGCAGAGACCACCTTGTGGGAGGTGCTCAAACTAATCCTAAAGGCAATGAAAAACATGCAGTATACACTGTACACCCGCGAAAAATGTTCCATGGTTACATGCCTCTGAAAAGCTCTTCTGCCTGTGTATATCACATACGCTTTCGTAAAATGCAATTAAGGTGATATAGGAGACTTTGCTTTACAATATCTATTTTGTTAAGCCCTTGGGAAGTGCCCAGATCACCCCAGCCCTGACCGTCGTGGTCCCAAAACAGATTAACAAAACATACATTATATGCCACAGTAAACTCACTTTTACATGCATGTAAAGTCATTGCCGAATGGTAAATAAAGACACTTTACTTTTCATGATTTTTAAATGGTATAGAGACACTGCTTTACAATCACCATAGTCAAAGGGCTGCACATTCAAAGGCAACCGAGTGGGATTTGTTCAAAACCATCCAACTCCCAGGGCAAGGAAACATGCACCAGCATATAGCACAAATATGTTTCAATTTACCATGCCTTCACATTGTCGTTACGGTTGTACAGCGATTGCCCTTTTGTTTGTATGAAATGCAATATAATTATAAAAAGTAAAAATGCTCTACATTAACTATATTGTTAAAAGGGTCAACATTCAAAAGCAATCCCCTAGAAAGTGTCCAAAATAAACACCGCCGCTCAAGCCCCGTAATTACATCACACGGATACTATGAACGCAAATACCGACGTTCTTTCGTGCATGGTTTTAGAAGTAGTTCCAGCAATACAGCTACACACTTTTATATCAATAAATGTCGTGGAAATGATGGGAGAAGCATTGCTTCAAAATATCTATTTAGTGAGAGGATGTACAGTAAATGCCAATCCTGTTGGATGTGCCCCAATTCCCCCCCCCCCCCCCCGATCCGCCACCTTCAGTGCAGAGGCATGAAAATATACCTCATGAAATATTGCAAATTTAGATAAAATTTGGGTGCTTCTGTTTACTTTTAGTTTTCACCATCAATTAATTACATAGAACTAGACTCTAACATTACAGATCTATTGTAATGAATACAAAATTATGTGGAGTCTACAGAACTAAGGTCTACACCAAAACTAGTATTATGTTACAGACAGTATCATTCCATCAAACTAATCTTGTAATCTGTTACTTTCACACTCAGCAAAGTAACTATACAAATAACAATCTATTCATAGGTGTTCTCTTTAAATATTAATAAATTCAACTCAATTCAACACAGCACATCAACAAGTTCTGATTTCATGTCATACCTAAATCCTAACACATTTTTAAACATGTGAGACTGAAGTTCACTGAACATAAACTTGTAGTGGAAAAGCTTTAATAGATGAAGTTTTTTTGGTACTTTGCTTTCAGGCAAAAATAGATGTATGTTGCAGAATGGTTTAAAAAACAATAATATGACACAAAATGCAATCAGATACAAGGGTCAGAGGTTTGATTTATGGCAGACTTCTTTGACTGATCCCGGTCTGATCCAAACAATAAAGCTTCTCACCAAAACTTTTGTCCTATCACAAGCAAGCTTGCTTATTTCTCCACAATAGAGGGCGCGCATCATCATCCATCTGGAAATTCTTGACCAATTCTTGACAGGTGTCAATGTCAACTTTGGATGGCCGTAACTTTCTTGTTATTTGAGCAATATCTACGAATTTTTCACATTTTATTACATACATATTTGGTATAATTTTGAAGAATGTTCAAACAAATTGAATATGTTTTGGTATGATTTAGAGATAGATTAGTATTATGGTAAAAATGCATTTTTGCTAAAAAATGTGAAAAAATTGAATTCTGGCCTCAAAATTAATACGAAGATTGGTATAACCCCCTACATAATTGGTATCATCATATAGATAATTTAATTTTTTTTAATTTGATACCAAAGCCATGATAATTAAACAATTTTATCAAGGGTTACATGTATTTTTATGAGATACTGACATTTTCACCATGCGTTACCATGGAAACGGATTTTTGACCACTATGGGACACGCTTTGACCTGTTAACATTGCATTTTTGAAATCTACGCACAAAATTGGTCTAGATGAAGTAGATTAAAAAAATATATGTTTGGGGTGCATGGGAACCCCCCTTTCCTACTGCACTAAGAGAGGGAGAGAGAGAGAGAGAGAGAGAGAGGGATGGAGGGACAGACAGTCACACAAACAGACAGACAGACCGACGGATAGACAGAGGAAAAATATGCATCCAAAATTTGCTGGTGTTTTATTCCATCGAGTAAAGTCTCTTAATGGTAGTCATACATGAATTCTGGGTATGTTGCCCAATAATTTGATTTGAGAGACAATATTGACCGCCGTGCCACAATATCGATCGTTGCGCCACAATATTGACTCTTGTGCCACGGCGCATCACTCACGGTGAATGCACTTTCCTTTGTGCAGTTTTTATCAAATTTTCTCTTGGTTTGCATCTCATTGGATTATTGTTTTGTTTTGTTTTTGTTTTACAACAATTTTTTTTCTTCATTTCACCAGATCTTTCCCTGTTTCACCTTTCTCTTTCTATCTCCGAACAAACAGACAAGACGAGAACGAGGAGAAGCAGTTTTCTCCACCAAATCAACCACCAACCTGTCAATCCATAACCATATCACTCGGCAGAAGCGTAGAAGGCTGCGCGAAATTTTTTGAACAATATAAGGCAATATGACATTTTACGTTCTAATCTTTAATACTTTGTCGTGACATATCAATTTCATACTGCCCGATATCTGTCGTGTTGTGCTGCCTCAAGATTTAACCTTCACATTTTACAGTCAACCCAGCCAGCCATGGCCTATCCAATGTGTGGTCAGCGAGTTGTACCTTAAAATGCTTTTACAAAGTTTAACCCTTGACCTTAAGAATAAAGAAAAAAAATATTATCGACGAGATGACCCTCCCTATACAATTCTGTTCCACTAGACTAGATGAATACTAACATGAAAATTGATATTGATTGAGTCTTTTTATTGAGTAAATTTATTGAGACTTGACTTTGTTCACCGATACCCAACCTTCAAAAGTATTTGTCTTATATCAAGTCGTTGACAATATACCACACGCCTGATCATTTTATAGATCATGTAGATACTTAGCAAGCTCAATGAAAGAGCATAGCTTTTATCTTGACTTTTGAAACGAACTTTCGCTGTAATTTCCTCATCCCCCCCCCCCCGCTCTTTCTGAATATTTTTATGTTTCCAACCTGTGAAATCAACAGATCGGGCTGCTTGAATCCGTCAGTTGTTACGAAGCTGTTGTTTTAGGCAATTGCATGACAGAAAATAACGAAAAATGAACCAAAAGGAGCGAATAACAACATTAGCGCCTTTAGCATCGTTTAGCTCCTTACCTGTATAATTTTCATTCATGAAGAGTTATGACGTCATCTATTTCCTTGTAATTGCATTCAAACTCTTTCTGAGTCCCCTCATCCTTCCTTAAATCTCTCATCCAAAACTTTCCTCCATCTTCTTCCACGCTCGATCCTCCATGGTATTATCAACCAGAAGCTTTTTGTATGAGAATCCGGCTTTGAATGAGAAGGTATGGTAATTGCTCTAAGAACATTGATAATGTATGCCTCGTAATTAATTCTAATCCGAGCGTGTCATGTGAAAAAACAGCTTGGGTATTTCGTTCGTAACTCCACCGAAGTGTGTTCCCCCGGATATGATTGCATGCTCGGTTGATTGTAATGCCTCATCGACAGGATTAGATTGTAGTGAAGCTCCTCGGATGATCTCTTTTCCCATATATCTTCTTATAGAGATTAAAGGAAAAATATCAAATGATGAATGATCATATCCCTTTAATGTTATTACACATGACTGTGCTTTTATTGGTTTCATGGATGTGTGATTTGGACAAAAAACAACAACAGCCAACCCACAAAAATATGCACTTTAAAGAGCCACCTTTCGTGAAACGGGAATGGCAAAATCATCAAGCGCGCATCCATGGATTACGGAGTTCGTCCACCGTGACTGCACGCTATAACCTTGACCAGGCGTCTACTACGAATCTACTTGACGTTGTAGGTAATGACCCTCACGCGTATAAAGAGATCATTAATTGGGTAAACTTTTCTTGACTTTCGGATGACGGCCTCAATTTAATACATTCTTAATATTTGTTTGTATCATTATTATTTCTACTAGAGGACTCCTTTAAAAGAGAAGGAAATCAATCTCACGACTGAGCTCACGCATGATTTTTACCGAACTGACACAGACAACAGTGATTACATCTTCTGATCAAATTTCAGGAATCGGAAGGGTTGGTGTTAACTTTTTCTTTGACGGGTGTCACATCTGAAGGGATGAGACTTGTTTTTGGATGGAGGAGTGTGCAGTTACCACCCCGCCCCCCCCCCTTACCTCATCCATCTCCCGACGCGTCGGTCGCGACGTCATAGACATGGTCAAATTAATAGAATAAAGGCCACAGCAAATGAGGTCCCGTGTCTTAGGGTCACAACGCATGCGCATAAAAAGAAAAATCCCGCAGCACAAAGAGCAATGTATAAATCATGTGAAAAAGATTGGTCCGTATGTATACAAACACATGCACACCGTCACACACTATATAAATTCTTAGATATGCTTCGGGTTCTGTTTCTGGTTCTGGTTCTGGTTCTGGTTAGGGTTCGGCTTTGGGTTCGTGTTCGGGTTCGGGCTCTTCCCATGTGACTGGCAGTACAGGAGTCAGTAAGCTGTAAAAACAGATTCATTTAACAAGATGGAACAAATTGACTGTGGACATCCATATAAACTTGCCTGGACGCTGATCATCGAATGAGGATGTTTGAAGAATTAAGGAAATGAAAAGAAAGAAAATTTCAGGAAACCCAGGGAATTTTTAAACAAAAAAGGATGGAATATAATGAGGAGAAATCTACATCAGGGAGATGGTACTCCTGCCTTCCTGATTAACGATACACGCAGTGTTTTACCAGTGAAGAACTGGCGCTGCTCAACACATACTGTACACTGCCCTGCACGAAATGAATGCGACTCGCGTGCATCTTTACTTCACATTCATGTTGAACCTAATGAAGCAGTGAAAAGGGACGGCGAGGCGTAGATAATCTCAGCTGGTTAGTCATCTCAGGACCACTGGCTCAAATGTCACTGCTTTGTTTAACCCTTTGAAGACCCTTTTCTCAATACGCCATTGCTTCTCTATCTCATATACTGGCTGTCAGCTGTAATGGAGTTAATGTAAGGAAAACTACTTTTCTCCAATCTAGTTTTATTCCGTCACATTTTGTCACGGTCGTGTTGCTCTTCCCCTGTCCTATCTAGGTTTCCCTCTTATCAGAGTCTACAAACAACAACAAAAACTATTATTTATACCATCCTCGACAGCGACACATGAGGCAAAGCGTCTTGAAAGAATGCATAATCAGCCCAGCTGTATATGCTATAAAGATGCACTATTCCAAGAGCCTGTAGTAAAGCAGGAGATCATTGGTTCGAATCCAGCCCGTGTATGTATAAATAACGATGATTTCTTATCATGGCTACTACTAGAATACGGATTGGTGAGTATTAAGTTGATGTAGGGCAATTTGTCAATCAGTTGTAATCATGGCAGCCCAGCAGTTTTTGGACGAAGAGTAGATCGTCACTCACACTCACTTATTTTTAACTCATTGCGTCCGAAATAAAGCGATTACCCCCATAGTTTCTAAGGACCGAGGCAGTGACTGGGTTAAAGTCATTCCAGGATGCTTGTTTGTGTGCATTTTGTGTCGTTGATATTGTTGTGCTTTTTATCACCTCCCTTTGCTTGGGTTGATTGATGTACGAGTTTAACGTCATACTGTCAAATTATTATCTCTTCCTTGTCAACCTTTACCGCCAAAGTGTGGTCGATGGCAAGAAGAGATGGCACCAGGAACAAACAAGATCACTGGCGTAATTACTTTAGCCCATCTCCCAATCATCACACTCACCCGAGATTTTATGTACTTATCCTCGCTGCCTGATATCCCTCCGCAAACGCACCCTTCAAGGACATGCATTGATCAGTACGTGACAACATGAAAGCACCTGACCACATTGTCATGTTGATGTCCCTCCGCACTCACTAAGCAGTTTTGACAAGAACATGTCAAAATGACAGGAGAATAATCCCAAGAAATACTACATTCAAGGTTGGAACGTAGCTCGTTTCCCTTCTCGACAAGACTGCAAACATTTTTGGGTACATTTTCTTGTGTTTTTTTTTCAATCATCGTATCTTTTGTTCTACATAATTATCATTGTGGCTCTAGAGGTAATCGAAATTTGTATTATCCCAAACCTTTTCAAAATGACAATTCTGCATAGCAGAGAATGATATGGGGCGATTAAGAAAAAGTTGTCTAAGTCTTGTTATGTTATCTTTATTAAACCCGAGAACATAAAGGTAACACTTTTCATTGTTTGGTATGAAGGATTCACGTGATTTCACCAGATAATGGGGTTTTAGGCGCTATGCATTTTTGGAGACAGATGTCGCCCCACTTGTTATGACGCCCCACTGTTTGAACAAGCTACATGCTAAGATGAAAAAAAGAAGAATCTAATGATATGACAAAATGAAAAGTCACGAACGTCGTTATGAAAACATCAAAAAGAAAAAAAAAAGAGAAGACTGCCGTCTTTCCGCTCCTTCCTCAAAAATGGACTGGTGTCGAATTAATTCCGTCAGTCATTATTTCCGTCAATATTGCTTCCAAACGTTAGAGCACAAGAACCGTGTACATCCCTGTCTGTCTGTCTGTCTGTCTGTCTGTCTGTCTGTCTCATATGTCTGTCTATAATATGTCATGCGAACTGTCATCGTCAAGCCACAAACTCTTCCACCCCGTCTTTTTTGAATGGTTCGTATGGAAGCATCGGAAAAGTCGGTGCCCGAATCTTAAACGGGGAACACATGTTGAACATAAGGTGACCATCAGGCTTCTCTTGAATTTCCAGCCCAGAGAAACAGATAATGAGAGAAAGAGGGCGACGGAGGGAGACAGAAAAAAAAAAGGAATTGAAGACGATGATGATGTTGATGAGGAAACGTGGACGCACCGTTGCCTTGGTTACGCCAAGGCTGATGACATTATTGACAGGTAAATTGTCGACCTCACGATCCTTTGTCTGTAATGCGTCCTATATTCAAGATTAAAGGTTTAATTGCTGTTGTTGATATTTGCACGCTGAACGAAAGCCAGTGTTAATAATAATAACGTTGTAAGGAAGAAAGCTTGCGTCACTTTGACAAAATAATCCATAGGTATCATACAGAAATATGTATTGACTCTAAAATTCATAATTATTATGATTGAGGAAGGATTTTTTTTCGGAATGAAAAGGCAACAAAATGGACTCTTCTTGAAAAAAAAAATCGATTCAAGCGACTTAGTATGTTGTTGGGCCTACTGTAAGTGATGCTCTGTGACATTTTGCGTAGTCTCAGAAGGCCTATTGCCTCTTTAAAAAGTGAATGACTGTTATTACATTACGCCGGTCCCTAAGGCTGCATTGTACCTCACGTGACTGTTTCTTGTTGTCATCACCTCGCGATGGGGCAGACAGAAATCGAGGGAAGTCAGGCAAGGTACAATGTTTGGCAAATCGCAGGAGCATCGTGTAAGATGATACCCCGCAGAAACCCCTCCTATCAGAACCTACACAATTTCTTCAATAATGAGAATATTAAAAACAAAAATAATGTAACTTATGAGGAAAGTGGACCCGATAGCATCTCCCTTTACGAGAAGGGACGGCCCCTCGTTTTGATTACTACTGTATCCGTCGATGCCAAGGGCACATAAACAAGATTTCCATCTTTGCTCTCGCTATCCAAATCCACAGCTCTTTTCCTATCTTTATAAAACATAATGAAAAGTTTGATCGCAAAATGGACTATAAGCGCCATTTTCAAACATTTTAAAGTATATAGTCCACCATCAGATAAAGTAAAATATGTCATTTGTCTGTGGTATTGTAATGACTATAAGATTAGGTTGCTTTTCTTTACATCGTTCTTATCATTGCCGTCATTGGTGAGGTTGATTACTGATGCCCTTTTACACAAAAGACATTATACATCACATCAGCAGGTCAAGGAATAGTAGGCCACTTTTTTATCATTTAGCAGGATAATAGACGCATGGAAGCCAGGCTGGCCTTGTCCCGCTATGTTCGTCACGCGTTATTTTACATGCACCGAGTGATTAGTCGAACTGCGTAAATGTGTTCTTTCAAACCGCGCCGACACTGTCAATTAGCCCCTTTTCTCCCCTTTCAAACCATCGCTACACACGATGAGGCAGTTATGGATACTTCTCCCTCAGGACGATGGCAATAATATTCACGGACATGTCTTGGGGTGAAATGGAAATTTTCGGCACCGTTTTGCGAAAGGTCAAGCATGATATTGCGTGTCTCTTTGAGTTTATATTACAGCTCTGTGAAGTAAGCTGTCAGCCGAACGTTCCTAGTAGTCAACACTGTCTCGCCTGAAGAGAAAACGTCGGTTTGTGAGATGTTCCACTTCACACAAACTTGCGAGGCCTAGTAGAGAACGGTACGGAGGATCGGATTAAACCCGAGATTTCGTAATGCGCGACGTCGGCATAATATGACGAGCAACATGCGTCATCCCATCACGATCTTATCAATTTCCGAGGCACTTTTACGTCAAATTTACGTGATGACTCTTTCTACTCTTAAATGCCACCTTGAAATCCAGCTTTTGGGTGTATAAAGTTCGGAGCTGGGAAAATTACCCCGCCGTACTCCGACCTTGTGTCAGACCACAGATTTTTATTTATTTTTTGTTCAATCAGTTTATTTTGATTTTGATCGATTAGTCTGTGGACAATTTAGGGACCTAATAAATTACACGGTGTCTGGTGCTAAAAGATTTCTAGACGCTTATCTGCAAACCAGGATTTAGTAATTTAGGGTTGACTGAAAATGATTTAGACGGAATAATCAGATTTTTTTCTATTCTTAGAATGATGCGCCCTTACCCATAATATAACACAAAGAGACAGACAGATAGACGTCACTGGACAGAATGCTCTCTCTATCAATTTTCTTCACGCACTCACGCGCACACCCACACATAAATCTGAGTTAGCTTTTCCGATGAAATAAAAATTGTCAACGGTGACACAATGATGAATAGTATGCCGATGGTTATGCAATGAATTGTTAGACGATGGTAATGTGATTACAGAGGAGACCGTTAACAGGGTATCCTCCTGCATTCTTATAATTACCTTGTCTTTCATTCAAGAAGTCATCCTTTGATGAAATGGAATAGGCCGGATCTGCGTATAAAAAAAAATTAAATAAAACAAGCAAAGTTGTAAGCCTGAGAACGAATAAATCGGTAAGAAAAAACTCGGCGAATTGACAACGAAGAAGTTGCGAGTATATCGATGCCAGCGTCTCATCTTAACATCGTTTCATGCTCAGCCACGTCTGTACATCTGCACGTATAGTAATCATGCTCAGAATGTACGCTCTCTTGTATGATATTTTACATGAGATTCGCGAAAGCGCACATATACACACAAGAAAGAAGTGCCTTTTCTCTCCAGCTCTGTCCCTCTCTCTCTCTCTCTCTCTCTCTCTCTCTCTCTCTGTGCGTGTGTGTGTGTGTGTGTGAACACGACTTTCATTCTAATTGCATGGATGCTCACTGAAATATTTCCAAAAAGGAGTGCAAGTTGAGTAACCTTTGAATGAAAGAGAAAGAAGGTGTACGAAAAGACAGCAAAAAGAAAAAAAAATAATGATAATAATAATAGAACAGTGGAGGCGCTGTTGTGGTATTGTGGAGAAAACTCTTGACTTTGTAAAGGAGGTCCCGGGTTTGAATCTTTCAAAGTGCCTATGTCTTTGGACAAGATATTTTCACCCACGATGTACCTCTCGACCCAGGTGTAAACAGATACTTGTCAACGTTGGGATGATGATGACGGCAGGGTCCTCTGAGAGAACAGTGCTAACACCGAAGAAGCTATCTTGGCTAAGTGATATCATATACTCTAGCTTCGCTGATTTTTTGTGGATGTCATTCCAAATGACACAGCCATGCTTTTTATCTTTAACGCTTGTTTAAGCCTAGATTTCTTTAAAGAAGTATTACCTGGGCCCTGTTGCATAAAACTCTTACCGCTGGATCTACCGCTCCTTTCTAGCGGTAAGTCTTCAAAGTAGCGGTAAATTTTATAATCCTTGATGCTGATTGGCTGTGACGCCTTATTTTGACGGTAGTTACCATTGAAATTCAATGGTAAGTTTTATGCAACGGGCCCCAGGTTGTCGAGAAACACTGATTTAACAGTACATGTGTATCTATACGGGATCGTCACCCCAGTGGAACCGCATTGTAGCTTCCAATTAGATTGATTTGTCAAACTGTCACACTAGGTTCATGCTTTCATTGCACTGCTGATTATCAGGCCTCCTGTAATTTAATACACCAGCGTCTTTGAAGTATTAAACTCCTCTCTGACCCACAAGAATCTACCTCACCTTACCTAAGAACTGGCCAAAGTATAGAAAAAAGATTTCATCGTTATGATGAGAAATGAACAGAAATCAAGGAAAGAATTTCCTTCTTTTCCAAAGATTTGTTGTCCTTCTTGTTGTTGATGATTGTCAACTGCAGTGGCTCATTACTCTCTCACTAGCAAGTGATGTCGTATGAAAAGGCGAGTGAGATATCGCTCGTCGAATGTATAGCTGCTTCGATCGTACATTAGGGACGGTGTTTGAGCTGACGATGAAGCATTGCTTCCAATGACCCATGGATAACTACTGTGAATAGGAGTGTCAGGCTCAGCGCCTTGTCGCCATCACTCTCTCGCATACCCTTACTCTGCAGCCATGCGTCCATGACGATGTCGTCACTTTTTTCCCTGTTTCCCTTTTTGTTTGTTGGTCGTCAACAATCTGGAATGACGATTGTTGTGGTTTTATTATATTGGGCCAGCTTGGAATAATCGCGCCGTATACACGGTTGCCGTGGTTTTCAATTTTCACTTGTGGGTAATTATGTTTTCTTTTTCTGAAAAGAGGGTAACTCCCAAATTAGGAACTTAAAGGCCAGTCATCTAGTCTTTAATTGATGACCTCACCACACACTGAGAAAAAGTCACGCACAGTGGTCGATCTCGTCAACCAGACGTTGCCTCAAAAGTCATCATCTTCGCACGTTCGACGCGTGCCAATCACACAAGCAGCTCTCTGAGTTACCTGGCATTTTGTAGTCTCCGCTCCGTGCTGTGTTCTTGCTATCTGCCCCAACGTGATTGCTGAATATCATGTCCCCTTCAGTCTGCAAATCAAGACTAACTCTACTCTACCTTCAAAATCCTAGGCATTATTCGTTATGATAACATCCAAGAAGATCTTCCTGCAAACGGATATTTCAAGTGGCTTGACGAGGATATCAATGTGTTTGAAACGCACGTAGACGTTATACGTCCTACGAAGAAGTTAGTCATGGCTTACCTTGGCGTTTGCCCGATATTTCACCTTTACCCTCGCTGCAAGCTATTCTTTTGGGATTTTTTATCTTTCTTTTTAAAATGAATCAACAATAATAATAGAAAATAAAAATAGTCTAAATCCTTGAACCAGGCTACGTGCATCGACAGCTCACAGCGTGCTCTCCAGTGATCGCTATATGGTGCCATGGATGTGGTAAGGTCTCTCACCGGTAAATAATATGCTCTGTAGAGACACGTGTTGACAGTGAATTAAGATGATGTTAACATGTTTCATATTCAAGTAGACCGACCAATTTGTTTCACTTCAACCCTGAAATTTGCAAGGGGGTACCTCCTGCTCAAACTATAGACAAAGAAAAAAAGAAAGGAAAGACTCCTTAAAGGAAGACTACAGTTTCATCACTTTAGATTTGAAGGTGTTTTGGGTGTTTTGATAGCGAATGATATGCCCTCTTGATTCAAGTTTAACGTGTTGAATCTTTGAATGAAGACCCCATTATTCGTTTTATCAAGCTTCTTTTTTTGTTTATTCATGAATGTTTCCCGACATTGTGTAACATCTTTGTCATTTGACAAAGTAGAGATGCTAAGGATTGCCCATTTTTACAGGACGTGAGACCTATAAAGTCACCTCCCTCAAGACAGAAGTATTCTCGATGAGGGAGGTGACTATAAATTGTTTGCACAACTTAGGCCCTCCGTACAAAGATTTCGAAAATGAATGAAAAGACCAGGGGCAAGTGAGCAAGGCTAATATATTTGACATGCTCCACATGAAGCAAAACCAGACAAACATTGACAGAAGCCTCACAATATTACACAATATGAACAAAAGGATAGAGATCAGAGGGGGTGTCACGTTATTCTCAAATATCTGAACGTGATTATTCCACACTTTTCTCTTCCTTGCCAATTATTTTCTTTGTTATGGTGATGAAAGAGAGATCAAACTGCCGTGCCGATTCCATTGTTGTCGTCACCTTCGATCTATAGCAGAGATGACCCGCAGTGTCTGTTTGTTTACACCAAACTAATAATAATGTCCTCTTCATAACTACAAGTAACAAAGCACATTCACTGGTAAGCATATAGACTCCCGCAATAAAAGTATCTGAAAAGCAGGTGCCATGAAAATGGATACGTGTCACTGCCCACAAAGTAGGAAAATCCCAGTTGTAACAGCAGTTGGAAATAATTACGACGTGCCCAGAAGAACATAGTGCCTTCTCTGCGCTGTGACGACTCTACCTTTAAATTGTGTGAATTCAGCCACTGCATACTGAAACATTCTGAGAAGGTTTAAAGAAAAACCGGCATCTGTTCAAATGTCATACATTTTGAAAATATATCGGTAAGGGTTATATGCTGTCTAGGTTGGAACTCCAATACATCTATTCATAACGCTTTAAAAGTATAGATCCATTCAAAGAAAAATGAAAGGAATTTTTAAACTTCTCATTTTTAATCGGTAAAAGAAATCCTAAAGCTAAACATGAAATATAGAAATAGCATTCTTCCTTTAAAGATATATTTATATATATGTTCTCCTGAATTCATCAACTTTCTTGTTAGAGGAATCTAACAGGGTCCCGAAAGGTCCATAAAGGCTTACAGCTGTTCACATGTTCTCAAATGTTTAGCATTGCGATTTTCAAAATACAGTGTAATGTCATGAAGCTCCTTATGGTATAATGTGGAGTACTTTTGTTCCAAATTGGTGCCCTGCGGAATGCTGAAAGATCAAGGCGGGTGTATTTATGGTGCCGTTTTGATTGCATTGCCCCCCCCCCCCCCCCACACCACCACACACACATACCTTCGTTCGTGTCAGATTTACCAAGATTGATTTCAACGATGCTAGAATTGTGCAGACAAGAATAATATCAGTTGCTAATGTATTTTGCCCTTTTCCGTGACTTTTTTTTTTGCAGGTGAGCCCGAGTTCAAATACATCGCCAATATGCACGGGAATGAGCCCATAGGTCGGGAACTTCTGATCCACCTCGCCGAGTATCTCTGCATGCAGTATTACAAGCGGGATATTCGAATCCAGCGACTGGTGAACGAGACTAGGATCCACATGCTTTTCTCCATGAACCCCGACGGCTTTCAAGAAGCCTACGAACTCTTCAACTCCACAGAGGTGAGCTTTTGTTGTTGTTGTTTTTTTTTTCCACGCGCCCACCGGGCTCGACGCGCTTGTAATTGGTTGACGAAACTTGGGAGTAATTTGAAAAGGCACCGCATCGTTAGCAATCGAATAACGTCTTCATTGCCCAGATTTTCACAGGTGCCTCTTGTATGGGGACTAGTCTGATGTGTGGGATGTGAGACCTAAAATATCTGCCACCGGAGAACGCCGGCAGGTTTGGGAATCATCCTTCAAAAATCTGTTCCTCCCCGTACTCAAATTTGGATTTACAGTAGACAGCGGGCAGTCTCGGGATGAGGTTACACCCTTTTAACGACCACCCGACGTTATTGAATCTGATTTGAAAGTCTCTCTTAATAAACCGATCGATGCATTGCGATTCTGAAAAGGTAGACGTGTTGGAAAACATCTACCGAAGACTTGAAGCAAGGCTAGGCATAACTAGAAGAAATTCCCTGGATAAATCGAGTTAGACAAGTCAAATACTTAACTTCGCAAACTATGTAATTTAGAAAACAATTACACAACAAAACGTACTTCTACATGGCATGCTTCGTGAAGACGACACATTTAGGCCTACTCTATAGTAGAGATTATGTTTAAATATCTTATTGCCTGTTCGACAGCAAGCACGTATTACAGAAAAAAAAAACAACGCCACAAATTTCCAACCGACACCGGTACAAGCATCTGTCTGATATCAACTGTGGTTTGTGTCATTTCACTAATATAGCGCAATGTATTGCGTTTGCAATGTATTGCACTTTCTAAAACAAACGCAATTTCTTACCTGGACTATTAAGTCTGTGTCATATTGGAATTAATGAAGTCCCCATTCCACGTCCCTCTCTTCATATCATCATTTAACCCTTTCGGTGCCAGGAACTTTGGACAGTGCACGTGTACAACACTACGGGGTTTTCTGTGCCAATGAGCACTAAAAGCACACAAAGGACTTTTAACTTTGTATTAGAAATCATTTCTTATGATAAGTTCTTTCACAGTTTCCCTCCCCCTTCCAAAAACACAGTAATCACCAATTCACAAATTTCGTCATTTTATTCCCAACCACGTCTTTGTCATCGGTGACCCTCTGACAGCAGACTTAGATATCGCAATTGTTACCGTCATCTAATGCGTAATACAAAATAAATGTAATAGTATACATTCAAAACTGTCTACAACGGCAATCCATGGGAGACAGAAAAACAGTTGCCGTTGTAGACAGGTATCCACTGTAGGCACGGTCTTTAGCAAGACCTTCCTCTGGGGAAGAACTGTTCTTAGTGGCCGCATACAGCAGGTGGCTTTAGACAGGTGGCCGCTAAGGCAGGTTTGACTGTTTTGTGCGTATCAGTACATGCACTACGTTTTCTTTGTCCAGTCGGCACGTCTTGATTTAACTCTCCCTTTGTGGAGTTCGTTCACAGGGCCTCTCCCTGCCGTACTTTGGCCGATCCAACGCCAACGGGGAGGACCTCAACAGGAACTTTCCCAACCTGAACAACATGGCTTACGAGAACGAACAGAACGGCGGCAAGAACCACCACTTTGTCCCGCTCAGGGCCGATCTGCTGAAAGTAAGTCACGTAATAATTTCAAATTATTTTAGTATTTCTATCTCTTAAATTATGTATCTGAATCTCACTACATGTATGTAAAGCGCACATAGAGAATTAGTTGATAACGATCATTCGCTGTATAAATCACAATTATTATCGTTATTACAAATCATAACACTTTTGTATTTACCTTCCTTACAGCGACTGTTTGTTAAAGATCCGAGCCCTGTTTCATAAAGCTGTTCGTAAAGTTACGCACGACTTTACGAACGACTTACATATGGCAAGCCAAGTGGGTTTCCTAATCATTGCTAATTTGAATAGCTAAAATTGAAATTTGCAGATGGTAATGATTATTCTTACTTTTTAACACATGTTTTTAGTTGAAAGTGTATTTTTGCGCCAATGTAGATAAAGTATTGACATACAGTCGTACTTTGTTAAAAACGTAAGGGAAAAGAAATGGGCAGACATATTGGCACTTCATACTCAAGCCTTTCGTAAAGTCATGCGTAACTTTACGAATGGCTTTATGAAACAGGGCCCCGGTAGCGTACAGATACCCATGCAATGATATGTTCGAGAGTCCCCATAACTAATTGTGTACAGCGTTATGTAAGTACACAAACAAACCGAAGAGTCCCGACTGGAGTCGAACGCTACCGATGAGCGTAGGCTTCGATGCACATATTTTGCTGACGGTCGATTCTATTCTAGCAAGCTTGCCCTAGTCGTGGTTTTCGAATGTACCCCGGTGGGCAGCGAATGAAGATCAATTCCATCGGACCAACCTTCTCTTCCCACTCAACCATGTCTTAACATTAAACTCCTGGGTACATGGTTACCCTCGTACTCAAGAAAATACTAGTATACCGAACCAAGCTTTTTTTCCCGTAGGCAATGCCTTTAGTGCTTGACACTGGAAGGTCTAGTACCAAAGCATGATAGGGCAAAGCTTCACCAAACAGCAAAAGAAGAGAACAAACGAGCCATGTTTCAGATACTCTTACAATGAGGAAAACACGCTCTTCCACAAGATTGTAAAATTATCCGGGTTCCACCACGTGTGAGGTAGAGACGTAGGTAGGCCTACATATACATGGTTGACTCATCGAGCATGTAATCATCGGTGCCAGTGCACTTATCTCGTGCGTGTATTTCTCATTGCTTTCGTTGCTGTTGCTGGTTACAAGGAAAAGGGATGAGAAAACTCCCTGTCTCTTTCCAAACTCAGACTAAATAAAAGTTGTGATTGTCAGTAGTTATTCCATAGATTTTCTTGGGAATTAATCAAGAGATGCGAAGTTAAGTCCTCTGATCATCAACTGCAGGCCTCCTGCAGATCTTCTCCGATCTGGACTATTCTTTTGACAATAAAGAAACAAAAACAAAAACAAAGAACAAAGATCAACAACAACAACAACAGCAAAGCTACCGTTTTGGCACCCTCTTTCAAAGGCCCTTACACTTTTGTTTATCGTCGCCAATTGCGAGCAATTGCGCGCGTCAGCTGGATCGAAGCTTGCCTCTTTCTAGAGGGTTGACCCCTTATTGCGTGACGACTGTCTGCTCGCTTCTCTTCCAATGAACAAAGCGAGAGAGTCTATGACAAAGGCCAATGGTTTAGATGATGACGTCTTTTGATTGCCCTTTACACTAATGGCGCAAACAAGCTGCAAACTCTTAATCTTTAAGACCATAATGTGATCTCATGTTGCGCCAGGTTGCTCAAGTTGGCCACATTTTTGCTATCGTCTCTCGCTTGACGAAGTTGGCACAGCAACCACCGTCGTCTATTAACCACAAGAGCTTGCCAGAATATAATCGAGAACAATATTGGAATGGAAGACTCCATCACGCCACGATTGACCAAGTGCGATTTGAAAAAGGTGTTCAGGAGAATCTTGATTCAAATTTGCTTTTGGACCTGTCCAAAAAGATCTCGACTGGCATATGAAACATGTTTCTCGACACATTTGGCAGTTCTTTCGTATTCTCGTAATTCCCTTTAGATGATGATCAGATAACCTTCCTGCGTCAGTCAACAAGAACTATCTAGCGTCTAATCGGAAAGAAAAGAAGAAGAAGAACAAATTGAACACAAACTAGAAGGATCATGCTCACATTGTTTTTACAAGGAGATGCGCAAGTGAGAATCCCACATGAGGTGTATCGTCTGGCACAGGATACGCGCTTCATTTGGCGCGTGCAATTGTGCGATTGTCTTGATACCAGGGGTGCCGTCGATGAGTAATGTGCGCACCTTTCGCTGTCCTCGTGACTAAAAGGTTTGTCCCACGTGGTCAAGCAGCGATGTGGAAGATAAAATGGTATAACGAAATGTGTCTTTCAGCGCAAAAGCCGTCTACTGAACTTCGCGATGTGGGTTCTTGGGAGATGATGAATGAGATATGTGGCACATGGAAAATTGGGACAATAAGTTTGAAAGTTTGTGATCTTCTTTTGGCAAGGCGCTTTTGACTGTCGTGGAAGATAACGAGCTGGATTTAGCACGGACTGCAGACACAGTGGAGTAAAATGTCGGTCAATATTCTAATTAGTCAAGTGAAAGATTGTTATTCATCGATAATTACACTGCCAAAGTTGTCATACCGGCAAAGGTCTTCAGATTGAAAATCTCATTCAAACTGTAAACGTGCCCATCAAAATTGAAAAGAAAAATGACCCCCCCCCCCAAAAAAAAAAGAAAAAAGAAAAAAAAAGAAGAAGAAAGGATTACTCCTGTGTCATCGAATTCTCCAATATTTTTTAAACTGATTTTTGTCATTTTGTAGATGTATGATTATTGCAAAATATTGCATTCCTCGGAAATAATCATATTATGTCCATGTCATGGTAATACCATTTCAGCATCAGCGTGATCAATAAAGTTTCACCTGTATCCCTGTGAAGTCTTTTTTATCTGGTAAATGTTGATAATCTAACTTTATTCTTGATGTATGGAAGGTTGTATTTTGTAGTCCCCGCCATTCACAGGTGGCTTTATGCATATTCTTTGAAAGTATTGCGTGCAGCATCTTGGTGGTAAAATAAGATGTTTCTCCTTTGGCTTACATGGAACCATACCGCTTTCAAAATCTGATCTCGACAAGTCGTGGTATAGCAATCTTCTCTTTGGGCTAGGTAAAGAAAACGTGCAAAGTGTTCGCATTTTGTTGTCTAATCAACGCATTATCCCCTGTGTATTTTGACGTCTGGAAGTCGTGAGAACGACGGAGTGAACTTGACCGCTGTTTTCTCGTCAGAGCGTTCATCTTTAACGCGATAATCACCCTGCTGTAGGTTCGTGTTTACCCATCATCCGCGCTCTACTATCCCTGCTGTGAGTCGTCTGGTAGCAGAGCGCTCTGCGATGTTGAATCAGGCGTAGCCTTTCGTCAAGGAAGCTTTTTTTTTGCGTCTATTTTCTGTACATGTACTTTGTGATTAGTTTGTCTGTATGACTTTTAGTTTGGTTGGTCTGTGTCCTAATTGCCATCAAGATCATGACATGGGTTGAACTGGATCGAATTGCGAGATACTGGATTATATCCTACAAGCTTTGTCTTTTTAGTGGGTCCCTCCATTTTTCGAATTTTGCATATTGTTTACTTACTTCTAGTCACTTGAGTTTTATGATAATGTATAATTATCGTAAGGTGCTACAATCATTGTACATTCTTTTCATCCTACATAGTTCTACGCACCTTATTTTCTGTTACCCAAAAAAGTGATGTCTATAAATGTTCTTGTCGAAAAATGAAATAAAATATTGAATTGAATTGAATTGAATTGAATTGAATTGAATTGAATTGAATTGAATATATATCTGCCAATATGAAGTAAACAACTCTCTTGGCCTTTTCATACCACATGGTGCCGAAAACAGAACAAAACATGTCATGCAAGTCGAGGGTTAATTATACGACTGGAGACAGTACAGCTGTTATTCTGTCTGTGCTCTAGAGCTTGGAAGGGTTGTGGTGTGGTTGAGGTATGACAAAGAGTGAAGTCGTAAACATAACACAGAATAATTTCACATATTTTCACGAAGCAGTGGACTAGTTCACCATCTTTAATGTGGTGGTAATGTCACCGCTTTACGAGGGTCCCATTGACGTCAGCATGGCATATGCAATAAAAAACAACATCAAAATCATTTTTGACAATATTCGAGTAATTATCATTGCGACTGCGACGTGACGAATGTTGAAGTGCGAAGCTAAGCCGGTGAAGTGATGAAGCAGGCGTGAATCACGTATAATCAGAGATTATTTAGGGTACGAGTGCCAACCTATAAAAACGTCAAATTCTTTGCCTGAAATGATAAGTGGATATCGACGCTGATTTAATGTATGAGAACACTGTGGTACAGTGGAAAAGAATTTTGACTTTCAATCGGGGGACCGGAGTTCGAATCCAGTCCAGTGCTTACGTCTTTGGACAGGGTATTTTGACCCGCCATGTCCCTCTCGACCAAGGTTGTATAAATGGGTACCTGACAACGCTAGGACAATAATAATGGCGGGGCCCGACGGTAGAGGAGTATCAACACTGAAGAAGCTACGCTGGATAAAGAGGACTTATCATCACTATCATTATTATTATTCATTTTTTTGTAAGTCTTGGTGAAACGAAATTTTGTTTCCTTTTTCTCGTTTTTGGAACTTCAGCTACAGCCAGAAACAGCCAATGTCCTCCGCTGGATGGAGGAATACCCTTTCGTGATGTCGGCCAATCTACACGAAGGCGAGCTGGTTGCTAACTACCCCTATGACACCAGCCGCAGTCGCCGAAGCTTCTACACGGCCAGTCCCGACGACGCCGTCTTCCGGCACCTCGCCCAGGTTTACGCCACCAAACACTCTTTCATGAGCACGCGGTCGGATCCCTGCCCGTACACCGGTGCAGAGGTCTTTAACGGCGGAGTGACGAACGGGGCCGACTGGTACTCGATCAAAGGAGGTAAGGAGGGTGGCCAGTGGACCACTGGAATAGCTGTAGTTTTTTTTAATGTCAGTTTGATTTTAAGTGATGATCGGTCAATTTTTTTTCCAAATTTTCAAACTTTATTTTCACTTTTTTCAACAGAATGTACAAGAAACAATATGATAAATTTGACATGCGAGTCGTCAAAATTATTTCAATGAATAAAGTAAATTCAAACAAATGGTAGAAGCGCCTTGGCAATCATGCATCAAAGGAGGTAGCCCAGTTAGGAAATTGAAAGGTTTCACCAGGAAACTAAGTAAGTAATATCGGTCATCAATCACCATGAAGAATAGAGGATTATGGTGATGTCATCACCTCACGAATCCCCCGTTGGATTTGCTCCTTTTTCAACGGACTTTGTAACGAAGAATTGTATCCTGTAGACGATGATTATGACTTAGCAACAGGAACTGTCGAGGAGCGAGGAGTTGCAGTGGCTAAATCGCTTACATATGAAAATTTCTCATCCTTTCCCTTTTTTTTTTGTTGCCTAATACAATAAAAGTTTGCTGTTCCGTCTATTGGACTTCACTCATTTTTACTGACATCAACATGTGCGTGGATTTGGATTTCCCGTTTTAGTTCAGTCTAAAACTTTATCACAGTTCGTAGCACTTTTCATCGCCCATTATCTGCGAAATAACTTGCCGCGTTTCAGTTTTGAGCTTGTTTCCATAGCAACCAAAGTGAAACAGTTGATACTGAGGTCAAAGCAATATGTTCTCATTGACTATTTATTTTCACTGTGTAACCCACATTCTCGGCCTTTTTTCTTGCTAAAAATAGTTACAAAGGGAGCCATTCAGGCCATAAAATGTATCTGTCATGACCTGCAATTTATACTTTTCCCCAGTACAGAGATTCTTTATTAATATGTGAAGGTTGAGAAGTGTGGACGAATATGGGGGGAAGTGTTATTGCACTGAAGCAATTATCCAACACCAAACAGGTGCCGTGACTCAGCAATTCCAATTGACAGAAGGTGTCAGCTATCCATCAGGTGTTTCAACACCGGTGACTTGATGTTTAGGGATGGTGTTCAGGTGGGGTTAGCTGGTGATAGCAGGGAGGAGGGACACACCTACCTGGCGACAGGTAGGTGATAGGGTAGGAGTTCTGGAAGACTCGCTTGTACTTGTAAATAGAATAACCATGAGTATCACATTATTGTTAAAGCAGCAAATTATCACTGTTTGCCACCTTTAAGTGAATTTGCCTAATTTAAGAAAAGAAAATAGTCATGGACTTTATGAATGAAAGAAAAAAATAGTCCAGTAATGATAAGAAAAATGATACTCACACTGGGATTAAACATTGTCACGTACAATGGCCGTCAGTCATCCGATGTTCCATTTCAATTTTCCTTTCATTTATTTCCACAACTCTAGTAAAACGATATAAAAACAGATTATACGAAGATTATGCGTTATACACAAAACAGTATCAATGCACACGCCATACGCACATGTACTACATATACAAGCATGACATTAATTCAAATTGTGGAGGAAGAAGCAAAGACCATTGATCCATCAATGCTCTCCCCGATAATGAAATGATAATGATTAAAGGGTAATAATGAATTGTGTAATATGAGATTATTTCATTTGTGATAACAAGAAGACGACGTAAAGGAAGAGAAATGATTGGAAGTGTCAGCTTAATCCGATTATGCCATTGTAATAATGTTACCATCCAGAGAGAAAAGACTTTGCGAAATGTTTGGAGAGTGGTGCACAAGCGGTCTTCTTATAGTGTTAACGAGAAAGCATCCCCTATCTATATTATCAATCACTATTACCACTATCATCGTAGAAAAGTCAAATTTTGAAACTCGAGATCGAACTATTTTAATGTTGTTTTCTGTCACTGCATAGTATTAAAACGAAACATTTCTGCGTAGAAAACTTTCCCAAAGTATATGACACAAGTAATGTGTTCACCCTCCCCCTATGACATGTTTTCTTCTTTGGAGGGTAACAGTGATGATGATTATTACAACAACTACAATGCTTGAAATAAAGGTGTTTTTTTTTTAGTGACGAAAGGAATGGCTGTCACAATATTCAACAAATCTTCGTAATCTTCGAGTGCAGTGGGCACGTGCTCTAAAGATCGGAAGAATGTAAAGCTCGTCGTAAAATGGAGATGATCTTTGATTTTTGCCCCTTCATCGTAATCCTCAAGTTTGACAATGTTTCTCCTCTTTGTTTTTAATTTTGACAATCACTGTCCTCATTCTTCGAGTCTCTCTCCCTATAAGACAATGACGATGCATTTACCGACACGGCGTCATCGGATAGGTTCGATAATGCGTAATAATCGAAAGAATCCTGCGCCACAGTTCTCGCTTCGCGGGGGAACAAGGCTGGTGATTGAGCCAGACACCTGCAGGGTGCAAAACATTTCCGTTGCACCATTTTGGGGTTTATTTCAAATTCTTCCCCCTCCTCCATCATTTTCCACAGTGAAGCGTCGCTCCATTTCACAAAGACAGACAGAAATACAATACAGAAAAACAGGTACAATAAAGAAAAAAGGAGAAAACGATCCTATATAAATCATTAATCCAAATCTGAAGTCAAATAAAAAAGTGATGGAATGCCAACGATTCGCATGTGTTTGACTCAAAGTAAAATTAGTGGAAATAAATGAATATGGAAATTAAATAAAATTATAATTTCAGGGTCTCACAACCTTTCCATTGCTTTGTCCGCAAAATACCATGGAAATCTATTGGTTTTGTCAACTTACTATATCATGATTGCTTAAATTTAGTAACTCATGAATGATTGATTTCTATGTTCCTTAATTAAAACGGAAACATATAAGGAACATCTGGATGGAAAATCTTTAAAGGAAAGACTTCTGTGTACTTCTGTGTACTTCTGTAAGTCCGACTAATGATAAAGTTCCATGGAGAAATGTGAAAATCTGAAATTTCGAAAAGTCATCGATATTCATCTGATGGAAACAAAAACTTATTTGGTCAGGGAGTTTGATTTTTACTTTACTTATCTGGACGTCTTCTTGAGCATGGCTCGATAGTTTGTTTTAAAGGTCTATCCCAGCGACGGGTGTGCCGACGTGTGACAATTAATGTGAAAGTGAGGCTTGTGTCCTACGCGTGTACAAGAAAAGGTGGACGAACGCCGCCGACGAAATCTGTACACCCCCGGTTCTGTGGGCGTGAATCGCATGGTTACTGGACGTGGGACAGGCCATGGATTGTAGCTTCGGGGAAGTTGGCAAAGTGGGGAGGAAAAATATTGATATATAGCAGCTTCAAGGCGAAGTTTGTGGACCTTCACGTCGCCATGGAAACGGGGTCTGCTTTCAAACATTGTACACTCCTCCTGTTTTTCTTAGTTAGGATTTTCTTTGTATGTGACTTCTTCACATCTGGAAGGCATTTCCACATGAACTTTCCAATGGTTTTAGGGGTGCTTTATTTTTGATCTACGCTCTATTTTGCAAAAAGTTGCAGACAAAATGTATGAAATGAAATGAAAAAGATTTCTGTCAATAGATGAATAGGTTGTTTAGCATAGAGAGTGAAATATATAATAATTTGATACAATATATATTCAAAATATTGGACATTTCGACAGCTGCTGCCAAATTTTCATATTAGTCATTTACATGATTGCTCCAACCTCCCATGAAAGTATATTTCACATTTCAATGAATACATCGAAATCGCTATAGCTCTCTGTTTTGCCCGATAGTAAGGCGGTCCATAGATTTGTTAAACAAGGCGAATATATAAATGAAATCTTTACGAACAAGGCGTTTGTGCGTCCACGAAATTTGTGTATGGTGGAGAAACTGGTTAGAAAAGACCATAACAACAGCAACAACGATAGCGATGACGATCGATTTCAACAGTATAATTCTTTATTTTGCTGCTCGTCCGCGAAAGGACACTTATATTTTCCACTCGTCAACGGAGGAATAGGCTGGGACCAGAAGGGGAAAAAGGATGGCTAAACATGAAAAGGGGAAAAGCCAAGAAAAAACCCGGAAAGGGCACTAAAATGGAGCTTCCGCAGTGGCATCGAGCGAGCGCGTTCTTCTATTTTTATTGTACACAGACAAATTGAATCATGCCAGCTTTGTGGTTCATAGGAAAAAAGAACAGATATGGAACTGGAAAAGGGGAAAAAATGAGATGATGATAAAAAGTGCAATGAACACAACCAAGCGAAGTACAGAGCCCAATTTCGGCCTGATGTCTGAAAATGATGAGCGACCCTTTGAGACAAAGTACTCACGGAGAAATATTGGGCAAGCCAAATATAGAATTCCTCGGCCTCAAGCCTGGCTGTACGACAGAGAGTATTCCACTTATTTCTGTCATATTGCTGAAATCATTTCTTTTTAACTGAGATTTACTCGAAATCGATGAGTTATTGACCCTGGATTTCTTTGCCCTTTCTTTGCCGCTGTGAGAGCAGAGTGCGTAGGACGGAGCAAGGCAAAGGTCATGACTGTCCGTCTGGGGCCATCTCTTCTGTTTGTCGCGTTTTGTTATGTTTGAATCTTAATCATGTAATATTTTCCCTCTCTTGTTGGTATTAAAATTCCCCCTTTATCTATCACATTGTCTTAAATTAATCTCCCTCTCTCTATCCCTTTCTCTTCCTCTTCCTCTCAGACTATATACACTATATATATATATATATATATATATATATATACACCATTTATTCATTCATTTATTTATTACCCACGCCGATGAAAATCGGCAGGGGGTTATGTAAAGGGTTCCGTATGTTTGTTTGTTTGTTTGTTTGTTTGTTTGTTTGTTTGTTTGTTTTTTGTTTGTTTGTTTGTTTGTTTGTGTACAAGATAACAAGAGAACGGGTAAACGGATTTGCACGAAATGTTCAGGGAATGTTTGGATAATGACAGGAAAGAATCGATTAGATTTTGGTGATAATCGGTTGACCCTTGCAAATTCTGTGTGACCTTGAAGTTTTGACCCCATGGTATAGTGACCATTCCGAAAATTTCCCGTTTCTCACTTTGCGATTTTCCGCTACCATACGAAAACATAAACTCCCCAACGATCCGACTTCGCTGCTCAAATGTTCGTAAGAATTCCGAAATTTACGTGTAGGCCTATTTGAGGGACTATGTCCTTCTAGATTTATGAAAGTTCGTTCTCCGTCATCACAAACTGGCCCGTATTTTGATGATATTTCAAATTAACATTGATTGTTTTTTTCGTTGGAGGAGCATTTTGCTCGGTCGCAGTCACACTGCACGATATGCGTGCTCAATGTCAATGCGTGTGCAAGGCCGCTGAAAATGCATCGCGCTCTACACTGTTGGTGCAAAATTGCACCGGGGACGTTGCGGCGCTCGTTGGTGGCCGAATACTGGTGCAGTAGACATTTGCATTCAACCCTTGCATTGAATAATTCCCGTAGACACTAATCATAGGGGTAATTGCCTAGGGGGTACGTAAATTTTGTTTTTCTTTTTTGCTTTTGTGGATACCATCAAAGATCGTACACTCATACGACCTTTGATATTTGATGATTTTTCAAATTAACATTGATTGTTTTTTTCGTTGGAGGAGCATTTTGCTCGGTCGCAGTCACACTGCACGATATGCGTGCTCAATGTCAATGCGTGTGCAAGGCCGCTGAAAATGCATCGCGCTCTACACTGTTGGTGCAAAATTGCACCGGGGACGTTGCGGCGCTCGTTGGTGGCCGAATACTGGTGCAGTAGACATTTGCATTCAACCTAGGGGTAATTGCCTAGGGGGTACGTAAATTTTGTTTTTCTTTTTTGCTTTTGTGGATACCATCAAAGATCGTACACTCATACGACCTTTGATATCATCACACTCTCGGCTTGCTGTAATCAAAATATCCCGCAAGAAAACGGCGTATTTCTCGATTTTTAGCGCTTTTTCCGCGACCCGTCGCGTAGACAATACTCTTAAAACTGGACTTAATTCGCGCGCGCTTGGAAAAGTTCCGATTCTGCACTTTTGACGGTGGAATTTGGGATTTTCGATGGATTTTTGGAGGAGACTTAAGGACTTTCCTGTACGTGAATGAGTGTTAATACCGTATGTGTAATGATGTGATTTGCGTGTGATGTGACTGTAGAACCAAAGATCGTACACTTCAGTGTACGATCTTTGGTAGAACCAAGGAGGTACTAGGCAAGCTTGCCTAGTACCTCCTTGGTAGAACTCACTGGCTGGTGATAAAGCACACTGGCAATTAAGTGGCCGAATTCTGGTAGATGACCGAATGCACATTATGTTTACCCCGAGTTGTACTTAGGCGTGGGTCTGCCGCCTTTGACGGCCCCTCTCTAGTTTATTTATTTATTCATTTATCTATGTATTTATTTACATGTACTTGTCGATCTTTCTTTCTATCTCTCTCTCTCTCTCTCTCTCTCTCTCTCTGTCTATCTATATATATATATATATATATATATATATATATATATATTCGTTCATACATATCCATGTATCTACCATTCATTTCTTATCCATCATAACCAACTATATTTGTCGATAGATCCGTCTCTCTTGGTTTGTTTATCCATCAATATTTTGATAGGCATCAATATATTCACTTTAAAGCATGCGATATTACGTGATGTTATACAGACGTTGTAAGACAGTTTTCCCATGGTTGAAATATCGAGTCCTAAAGTGATTATTTGAGCGGACAATTTTATTTTGCAGGTTTTCGTCTGTCTTGTTGAAAGAAAGTACAGAAATAACAAACAAACAAGTTGTGGCTTTGTGATGCCAGCTATCATAGGGTGTAGGAGTGAGTTAACAAGTTTGTTTCTTCTTTTTTTTTTGACGAAGTATTGTTTCACCGGTAATGATAGGCTTGATGATGGATTTAGACAGTACAGAGACGTAGTTTTATACAGGAGCAGGGCGGTCTCCTTTCTGCCTCCCGGCTGGAGTCCCATCTATTCTGCTCAGTAAATTGTTCCCGAGCCATGGCGGGCATTAACCGCTAGGGGCTCGTCTATTCTGAGCGCGACAGCACGTCTTTCAGCGCTGCAAATTGCCCATTGGTAATGAACCGAGATGCGTTCGCGCCTACGGGCAAGTGCATGGCATCGAGCGTGCATGCAGGGCAAGCGGCAGTGCTAGAAGGCGGTATATGCCTTTTCTCGTAAAAAAAAGAAGACCCCACAATGATATTAACGCCGCCCGGATGTGCATAGAAATAAAAGTGGAGCACGGGATAGGAACATATCATGCCATATCTATATAGGTCATGGCATGATTATTTTGCTGCCAACATTTACGCAAATCTAACGTGCAATTCAACGTCCTATATTCGGAAGTCATGCACAGTGTGCACATGGTGCATTTTTGAACGATTTGCGTTTGGGCATTAAGCGGTAAAGATATAGGAAATTGACCGAATGGAGAAAATACCGGTGCAATGAACCCCGAAGAGACTCTCCATTTCAGGAAAGACACCCCAGCATGATTTTTGACTGAATATAATAATTATGATATGCTGAGATGAGCGCGTAGTTACGCCTTCAACCCTGAAACTATGACATGAAAAATTTTGTAGGCATGAAACTGGTAAAATTCGTTGTATTTTGTTGTTATTTTTTAAACATTAAATGGAGCCCTGTCGTGGTGGACAATTTGCTCCAGAATGAGAAAGTAGATTAACTTTTCATATACACGCATAAAAAAAAAAATCATATGATATCTAAGATTAAATCTCAATTGTTTCAATGAACTGCGTCTATGAAGAAGTCTATCCGATTTATCAACCCACTACTTTTTAGAATCGAATCTATTCGGGAACAAAATGGGGATATAAGATTATAAACATCAGGAATAGATCACGCTGAACTGCTCAGTCTGACAAAGGGTTTAACAGCCCATTACCAAATTTGTGATATATGTCATCACAAAATGTGTATCGTGTTTTTTCATTCTTGAAAATTGATTGGTATCGAATGATGATGTCCATATAGATCTGTACTTCGTATCATCACAAGGTGGATCCTTTCTCCTCTTCAAGTCCAAGGATATTTTTTTTTCAACTACGTTAGCTTGATATTTAAGTTATCAAACATTAAAATGTATGTGGTCTTTCGTCAACGCGCATAACCGTGTTTACCAATCTGTTTCCGTGTAGGCCCCGGATGGATTTGATGAGAATTGAATTAACTTTATTTCATTTCCTCATTATTTCTTTTTAAACATACAAACAAAACACCTGTTATTACACGTCATATTCCAAAGTGCGCACGGTGGGAAAAAAGATACAAATACGATCCCTTGTGATTGCCTTAAATTGTAGAAATCGATACACTTTTAGACGCGTGCTTTATTCAAATGGTTTTTATTATTATTATTACTATCATTATTATCATTATCATTATTGCTATCATTATTATCATTATTATTATTATTATTATTATTATCATTATTATTATTATTATTATTATTATTATTATTATTATTATTATTATTATTATTATTATCATTATTATTATTGATATTGTTATTGCTGCAAATGATTTTAGAATTGCATGATGCAATAGATACCTCCTCCTTTCCCACCCCCTCCCACGTATTTTTCTTGCTGGCGGCTTGTGACCGTTACCATTTTCTACATTCATTATTTCAATCGCTTTCAGGTACAATGCTAAAATATGGCGCAATTAGAGACAACATTTCTTCTCCCCTCCCCTCTCCGGAAGATGATGCATGCTATATGCAAATTTTCTTCTTCTTCTTTCAGGAATGCAAGATTACAACTACCTGGCCACGAACTGCTTCGAAATCACCGTGGAGATCGGCTGCCTCAAATTCCCCAGCCCCTCAAGGCTACCTCGGATATGGAATGACAACAAGGAGTCCTTGCTCTCATTTATGGAGAGGGTAAGTAAGGACGCCTCGAGGCCCTCGCCCCCTTTCAGCCATCCAGTCCCACCCACGTTTTCCGTGTTAAAAGGATGGTATATCTTTGGTTGAAATGGGGGGTTCAAATTTTAACTTTTCTGCGAGAAAACTAGAAACCACTTATGTAAGATATTAAAGAGCTTATACAATTCTGCAAGAGGAATTAAAAGTTTATTTGATGAAAATTTGTACTAAAATGACTGAGATATCCAAAAACAAAGTAAAAGGGCAGTGATCCTAACAAAAGGTGGGACCCACCTTTTATTAGGACCACTTTGTTCTGGGAGATATTTCAGCCAT
Source organism: Diadema antillarum (assembly GCF_040938485.1). Lineage (NCBI taxonomy): Eukaryota > Metazoa > Echinodermata > Echinoidea > Diadematoida > Diadematidae > Diadema > Diadema antillarum. The sequence continues at coordinate 608,386 of NW_027271797.1, forward strand.
TTCGAAACCAGTTTTCATTAATTTAGTTCATCTCATAGATTAACAGGCTCTTCAATATTATACATATGAGAAGTTTTTAATAAAAAAAGTTTTAAAAAAAATCTAAGAAACCCTGAGTCCCCATCTTAAACCGAATCGATACTATCCTTTAAAGTTTGCTTTAATCAAATGTAATCACACATATAGAACCGTAGTAATTTCACCCAATTAGATATCATATTATGAGATATTTAGAAGATTATGGAATTTCAAGGTGTTACATGCTTTCACGAAAGAGTGAATTTGATCACAATCGTGGTATACAGATTAACTGAGTTGATGAAGTCACCTCCTCACAATCAAGCCTCAAATTCACCTTCAATGCAAGACTTTACTTTAACTTCCTTGCTTGAAAAGAAATTGAATATAAAGATATAAATTTGACAACAAATTGATGGAAATTTAAAGTATGCAATGACTTATACCAATTCAAGTTTGCTTAATTCAATAATGATAATGATAATAATAGAGAGACTATCACGAAACGCTCATTCTACATAGAAAGATACTCAATCTAGCAAAAAAAAAAATATTTTGATTAATTCCCTTTCCACGAACCAATGAGACAGTTGAATGGCGAAGACATCGTCTGGTTTTATTTACGTATATACTTATAAAAGATTGCGGTAGACGTTTCTGGATAAATAAAGCATGGGTCGTCACTTGAACTTCTGAAATATAATATTCTTTTCTTTCGTCTGACTTTATTACGAGTCCTATACCATTCCGATTTTCTGACTTTACTCATTTCCTCGAAGTTCACTTGAACTTGGACTGCCATATAGCTGCCCTGCTGTCCCATCGCATCATAATAATTTCAGTACCATAAAGGCTGCGGCAGCTGCACGTATGCACTACAAGCTAGCTCGACTCTATAATCTATGTGTTCCCTGGTGTCTTGGTATCTGTCACGTTCTTTCTTATCCCTATCGTTCTCTCTGTCTGTCTGTCTGTCTGTCTATCTATTTGTCCACGTATCTGTCTGATTATAACAATGTGTGCTGTGGTCGTAGCCCGAAACCTGGGATTTCTATTTCCGTCTTGCCGTGTTTGACTCATGGGAAATAATATGTCAATCGCTTCCCCGCGCGTTATTTTTCTTGGTCGACATTCGCTGCACAGCAGCGTGACAGGTGATGGTGTATTTCGCATAAGATTAGAATATCCGAACCAGGTCCAGGACTTGTGCTGTCACTCATGTCTGATATGTATCTTGGGTCTTCAACATAAGTCTGACTGGTGTATTTTAAGCATCACTCTCTTACTCGCTTCCCAACGGTGATGATCCCCCCATATACACACACACCTTTTTAGAGAAGCGCATCATGACCTTGTCGTGAACCTCATTTCCCCAGGGTAGTTACAATTACTTCCGGGGCACATGTCGCTCGCGCTTGCCGTTTCAATCATACCTTTTGTCTATACTCATCACGCTCTCCCCGCAGACATACATAATATTCTCGGATTTGTTCGAAGAGAGATGCCAGCGCCCTCACCGGTGGCAATGAAAGGATTAAAGAAGAGAATCTGTGCTTTTGCTTTTGTTTTTGTTTTTATGCGTTTGAGTTTCTTTATGCATCTTCTTCAACTTGTCACTGACGTCTCTGACACCTGTGCCATGTTTTACACAGGAGATGATAATTGCTCCATTTGTTGCTATTTAGGTCATGTCGAGTAGTAATGCGGCTTTAGGGAGCTTTACAACGCATGACAATGCAGACTGAACAGCCCTCCGGGGACTAATTTTTAACGCGGTTAATACAAAAAAACGCTGTGCTCACAGTCGTATAAAGGAGGAGTGAAGCGTTTGATTGGCAAAAGGTCACTGACACAAGCAAACTTGCCTTTGTGGCAGGGGAATAAACACGTTCCATCAAGAAAAGTGAATGTCAGTGGTTGCCTTAGTCTATACCACCAGCGCGTAGTTTACATGTACATGTACTATAAATTTTCACTTCAGATTTTTTTTTTCTTTTCGCTGTGCCCATGTTGCTGTAGGTTCATATAGGCATCAAAGGAAGAGTCACCGACAGCAAGGATCAGCCGATAGCCGACGCGATAGTGAGAGTCACGGGTCCCGCCATCAACCATGACGTCACAACAGGTAAGTTCGTTGTATAGCTCGCCTAGACAATATGATCCAAATCGGGCCGCCATGATATTACAAGGGCATGATCGAGAGTGCCCCTTTGTCTGTAGTTTACAGACACACAGTTTGAGTTTCATGTCAAATAATCATTATGAATTACTTCACTCTAGCCTACTTTTGACCACGAAAGAAAGAATTATCATTTTCACATTTCGAATAGTAGGACACCACTTTGCTTCAGATGTCCATAATCTTACCAAAAGGTTTTCCCCTTTTTTTTTTCTACCCCGAACTATGTACATGTATGTATGTGACATACATTTTACATCGTACATTTTTTCCCCTACGGATCATCTGAATTAAGGAATTCTCATGCAGGAATAATGAGTATAGTAATAGTTCACTTCATCAATAAACATCAAAACAAATCCGTTCGTTCACAAGAACACAGTACTGCCATTATCTTCAAAACCACAGCTATCAACCATAGTTATGACATCTTCATTTCTCCATTTTTTGTCAGTTTTTTTTTTTTTTTTTTTTTTTGGGGGGGGGGGGGGGAGAGTCGAGTAAAGATTGAAAGGTTGAGGGGAACATGGAACAAAGGATACGGAGGTGAAAGGTGAGGTGGGGGGGGGGGTGAGGGGCGGGGAAAGAAAGAGAGGCATGATTTGTCATCTTTGATGACATATTTAAAGCCCTTTATTCTTTGTAGAGATTAACCTCCGTTAGCAAGCTATGATGGGGAGCTACAAACGCGAGACAATGCCTGTACTAACCTATATATCCCACATCGTCCTTGACTCGTGCGTGGGTCTGTCTCTGTGTTTTTTCCTCCCTTTTATTTTTATTAAAACGTCCTTTACTTCCGGTAACGGTAATTTTAGGATAAGCTCATGCGTGAGCTAGCTCTGAAAAGACAGCAGACTATGTCGAGATCGCATAACAACGTTAAAAAGCGCCGCGAACGCTTCCTTTGTATGCATCTAAAGAAACAACATTTCTTGAGGAGTGCCCGGACAAAAATAACAACAAGTTGAGACCAAAAAACAAAGCAGTCCCAAAGAGGAAATGCCATCTTGCACATCTGTTGGCGTGGGCTTTGAAGTGGGCGAAAGCTCCAATGGAGCGTTTGGAAATGACAGCTTCAGACACTGTCACGCTCCTGAGAAGAAAGAAGGAGAGAGAACCCTATTTCGATGTCACTTGAGCCCAAAAAAGGAAGGATTTTTATCCCCGGCATATTTGGTCGATAATCGCGACGAAACTATAAACTGAAACAAAGCATCGCGCCTTCCGCGCCCACTCTATTCTTCCAATCCAATATCCCGTCTGCGAATGAAGTATAGAGTTCCAAATTGATTCCATAAAGCACTTACTTTGGCAATGGCATAGAGATGTGAGGAAGAGAGAGAGAAAAAAAATGCAAGAGAAGGACAGAAAGAGGGGAGAGAGAGAGATACTTGGAGGCGTGGGATGATAATAGGATGAGACGGGAATCATCATGACACGCATGATTGAAATGTCATCCCGAACCAGTCCCGTTCAGCTCCTCCTTGGTCTCGGCGAGCGGAAAAACTCACTTTCCTCTAGAGCTCTCTCCCAGTCTCACCCCCCCCCAACTCCCTCCCTGCTTGCCATTACATCCCACGTGATAACATCCCAAGTCCCAAAGCATATGTGCATCATATGAAATTGGAGAGAGCTCATAGATTACTTAACTGCTTCCAACTGCTCCACATTGCAGAGGAGTATTTTCTTTTTAAGCCGTTGCCTCCGGAATATGATATTGAACGACCCACCTCGTTCGTCCTGTATAGACGAGGGGTTAAATAAAAGAAAGATTCATTATATTGTTACCCTGAGGTACGAAAAATGAAATGAGAATTGCCACGCCCACACTACAAACTTTCGTTCCTGTTGTTTCCTCTCCCGAGATGAACTTTCATTTCTCGTCGAACAAAATTGCAGCAACCGCGCAAGTTGTGCCTTGAGGTACATCAAAGTCATGATCAGAACAACCAAACATAACGAGCAGGGTAAAAAGAAAAAATGGACGTCTGAATAACGAGACGAAAATCGCTGGGCGGTTTGACACAACATGCCCAAGTGTTAATCACATTACGAGTAGTCTATCACGTAGGAGAAGAAAAACGAGCCAAACAAGAAATGTTGTTTGGGGGATTTCTTGCGATGTTGATCACTGCCAACTACAGTTGTCGAGAACGCTGTTTCCGGCGCATCATCATCATCGCACACGGCGTTGCTGGCGTCTCGCGCACCTGTTCGCTTATGACGCATAATTTATGGATTAATCGTATCCTCGTCATCGGTATTCTAAAGATAAGCCATGCTGCATCATAAGCCTGCCAGAATATGAGCACCTAGCAAAAATCTGCTCGAGTTTGTTGGTGTTGAAGTCTCGAAGGGAAATGAGTCGATACGTACAATTGCAGGTGTAATCATGTTGACAATCACTTTCTAGGATTTCAACTTATGATTTACATGCCAGTAACTCGACAATATTGATGGTCTCTCCCATTACAAATCAGGTCCAATTTATGACAATCGACAGAGGGCTCGAATAGGAAATTAGGAAATACAGGGCCGGTGTTCTTTTTTTTCTTTGATTAGAAATATTCCGTACCCCCATCCCCCACAATCGAAATTTCATGTCATTGCACGCTCGAAGAGGGTTTGACAGGAATAAGAAAGAAGATTTAGACTGCCATCAGACGTTACCTGTCTCATAATTGGTCACGTGGGGCTCATACGTCAGTGTTCCAGGAAGACCATCCCTGTAGCATTCTCCGGGGTGTCTGCCCATGCCGGTACAATGTATGATATAAAAAGGATAATAAATGCAGAAACTCCCTCAAGAAAAAACGGCAGTCCTAGCAGACGTGACGGAAAGTACTCGCCCCCTTGTCGAATAAGTTTGTTTGTCACAAAAGGAAGATATTAAAGGCCACCCCGAAAAATGACTCACACTGTATTGGATTTCTGAAGGCTGTCATGTATACTTGTGCTCATGTGACCACTGTGGATATTAAGAACGCCAATCTATAGGCTCGTCTGACAGTAGATAATATGGTTACAGCTCGTTATTCCGAAGGTTCGTTATTCCGAAGGCTCTTTATTCCTAAGATTCGTTATTCCGAAGGTTCATTGTTCCGAATTTCATTTTAGGATTAACCAATCTTCGGAATACCGAACCTTCGGAATAACGCCACAAATGTTCGGATTAACGAACCCTTTTTCATTTTCGGATAACGAACCTGTCGGTATAGGGAATTTGCGTGTTTCGGATTAACGACCCTTCGGAATAACGAACCTTCGGAATAACGAACCTTCGGAATAACGAACAACACCCGATAAGATGGAGGACAACTTTCTGTTGTGACTCACAGGGGAAACGGCCCTCCGTTATGGACTCTGAATAAAGTCAAACAGATAGTAAAGATAAAATTTCATTCGGAATGAACAAGAAATCAAGTAATGGAATTTTCTACAGTTTATGTATTGTTAACGAAACAATGATTTTAAACAAACTGACATGGAGCTCCTGTTCTCCAAGCGCATACGTCCATCTCGCCTCAGGGTATTTAAGATTTTAACATAAATTAATGTAGGATTTCACAGTTCAATGTCGTCTACGGTTCTACCTTAAGGCTTAACTAAACTCCACTGCTCTGCCTTCTTGTTCAATCCCCTTACAACAGCTGTGGACGGTGACTTCTGGCGGCTACTAATGCCTGGACTGTACACAATCACAGTGGAGGCTCCCGGCTACAAGCCCCGCAGCCGAGTGGCAACGGTCAAGCGCAACCGAGCCACGTGGATGACGTTCACGCTCCAGGATGCCGAGCCCGAGCCCGAGTGCGTGGAGGAGGAGCTGGACGACGTCGACACAGACAACATCCTCTTCGAGATCAAGCAGGCCTTCGACGACATGGGCTTCCAGAAACGGACGGGATGTCGGACGGAACAGACAGCAGAACCGGTGAACCGGAAGCCGATGTTGGCAACGCCTTGAGGACTGAACGGTATTCCGCGGGACAGGGCCTACCGACATTCTTACTGAAGACAGTTGATACCTTTTGATGTTCCTTTTGAAAAGGGCTGATTTGTGATATATTTGCTGATATTCAAACTATGAAGTAATTGGAGCATCTCTTGTCGCGCTCACACATGGAGGACAATAATAGTCATCACTTTCTGAGCTCTCTGGATGTGAGGTGACTTTTGACACTGAGCTAGATACAGCAGCTGGTTGGCTACCAAATATTGTGCGAGAACTCCATTGTCTGTGTGTAGACATCTATGCGCTCATAGGTCGGATGTGTCCGCCTTGGTCGTCACAAGATTACGTCAAGAGTTAGGCATTTGTGAGGAGCGCCATTACAATACTCGTTGGTTGCGCGCAAAGTTTGGCATGTTGGATGAGTTCAAACTGTGCGGTTATTGTGTTCATCGCGATGGAATGCATTCCCGTCGTCGATTTGCTATATAGACGCCATAGTGTTATCATGAAATGGGTCCAGAGTGTGCCACAGACAGTTAACTGGTTCTTGCATCACCACTTGTTGCTCTTCGCACTGTTTTCTAGCCTAATTTATTCGCGGCATAAAACCCACTAGCAAGATTAGTGTTCATGGCCGCGCAATGCAAAAATAAGTAGGCCTAGATTCTATGTTATCATTCCTATTCTGACTTTTCCAAAAGAAAAAAATGTTCAGTCCCTTCTGAGTTGTCCATAACTGATATTTGAGTGCTGTGGCTGCATTTGAAAACTTTTCACTAAATAAGTGAAGGGGTCAACAAATGCAAAATAATCTATGAATGAATGAAAAACTATTGAATCACAAGTAAATGAATAAGAAATTCAGCAACAGAGTCCATAATATTGTTGTATATCCTACCTCGCAAATAGGCCTAGAGGAGGCGTATCCTTGTAGCTTCGGTTGTCTGGTACAGTGACAAAAAATAAATTCTTACTTGAGCACTACTGAAAGTGTCACGAGTTATCTGAAATGACAAAATGATAACAAGTAATTGAAAAAATGAATATCTCTAAGTTTAATCTCGGCTGATTTCGAATTTGATGGAAATCTGACGTGGTAACGTGCAGAGAGTGCATACGACATGATTTTGATACTGGGAACGATTAAGATTTTTCGATTCTGTCACCGCAATATTGCTCGACCACACACACACACACACACACACACACACAAACAATTTAGAACCAGTAGATATAATATTTCTGATTTTCGTCCTAAATACTTGGTATACCGGTAGCCAGTACATACCATGAAATTAAAAAAAAAAGAAAAAAGAAAACGACCACTACTATGACACCGGGTCACATGAAGATTCCTTTGTCCATCTTGTCACGCATTTTCTCTTCTTCTTCTTGAATCAATATATTATTATCTTACTTATGTGAAATGGGTTCATTTTATGTGTACTTTGTATTCAATCGAAATGTCAGTAATTATGTGCTGTAAATATATATAGAATGGCATTCAATAAAACAGTTCTTTTCATCATGATTGAAGGAAATAGCAATCGACGTGTGAGTTTCACATGGAATGCGAAATTCCGCTGTCTCAAATACAAACTGCCTTTTAAAACTAGTATATGAAGAGTTTATTTGCGAAAGGGGTTAGATCCACTTTTAGTACTTTAGAGAAAAATAGGTTTATTTGTGAGAATTTGTACACAAGTGTATGGAAAATCTAAATCTAATTTTGCAATAATTTCTATTCAAATGGTTGTCTGCAGTTGAAATTTTCACCGTAGCTAAGTCAACTGGAATTCTGTGCAGTGATGCTAATAACTCAATGTTCATCAAAAATGGATCTAACCCCTTTTGCAAATTAGCTCTTCAGTGTTATATATATATATATATATATATATATGTTGATAAGGTAGTCCACGTGTTGGCAAGATAAAAAGATAAGTAACAAAGCTGCAACAAAGTTCATGCTGTATTCACCAACGGTTTATTTTTTCACACAAATTTTCGGGCGTCTCGCCGCCCTTTCTCAAGTGTTGATACTGAGAGAACAATAACAAAATTTTGTTATTGTTATTCTGAAGCAGAATTTTGTTATTGTTCTCTCAGTATCAACACTTGAGAAAGGGCGGCGAGACGCCCGAAAATTTGTGTGAAAAAATAAACCGTTGGTGAATACAGCATGAACTTTGTTGCAGCTTTGTTACTTATATATATATATATATATATATATATATATATGTATATATATATATATGTATATATATATATATATATATATATATATATATATATATATATATATATATATATATATATTATATATGAGATTAAAACCTAAAATGGCATTAAAACGCTTTATCCTGGCGAGGAAAGCGCATGTTTTTGAAACAAGACACCAAACAGGTTAGTCATCGCATTCTTCATCAGCGACCAGGATGCGATGTGATGTTAGATTAAAATCCGTTTCTGAAGCAGAACATACACACAAGGGTATATATATATATATATATATATATATATATATATATATATATATATATATATAATATATATATATATATATATACATATATATATATATATATATATTGTATATATATATCATATCCTATCATGATAACTCGAGGTACACTGATCTCTAGCCTCAGTACGAGCACGTTAGGTAAGATAACCATGACCTCCATCTGAGCATAATATCCCCGACATTACGCGCTTTTGTTTGTTTGTTTGTTTGCATTTATTCTGCTTCTCAAGTCAAAATGAAATGAATTTACGTTATTGTAAAGAATTAGATAAAACGTAACTAAATTACAAAGGAGCGAATCCAAAGTACATTTTCATAATTACAATACTACAGCATAACTGTGCAAAAAGTTAGGGTTGTATAAATCATAAAAGGCAGTACCTTTGATTCAACAATACATTCAAGCATTTATTCTTTCTCATATTAGGCCTGCTACAGCACAACTGTTATGAAACAGTTATGGTTACATACAGCATAAAACAAGGCAGTACATTTGATTCAACAATACATTTATACATTACGTTCTCCTGGTTATAATATATACTACAGCATAATTGTTATACGACATTTATGGTTGCATAAATCATAAAAGGATGTACATTTTATTTTCATAGGAGACCGTCGGCATAAACTTATGCATGGCTTGACAGGTAGACGACCTGAAGGGAGATTTAGCTCAGGTTTGCCTCTCACAAAAGATAGATTTTTCCAATAGTGCGAGAAAGATGAAAGGTTATGTATTATGCGCGTGCAACATGTGTATTCATATTAGGCATTTGTGTAGGGGTCATGTACAATGTAATACACCACTTAATTCATCAATATCAAAACGAAAATACTGAAGGGAAGAGACCAGATCTATACAGAGTGTGTAAATTATGCAGTTGTATTTTACTGAATGCTCCTTTGTGCTCGCGTTAAAAGATGTGTACATCTGTTAGTGGCCCACAATCTCAAGATATGTTTGTTAGATTGTGTTCTGAATTGTTGGGCATGCTTGCAAGATCCACCCAGCTGTTATCTTGTGGACTACGAAATACTTGATCAATTACAACAAATTGATTTACAATTACTGAATTTATGATACACCCAAAAAGTACTGTCAAATGTGGGAATGATTATGTGGGAAGACATCCAGGCCTTTTCTCTTCAAAATGGCGATATTGGCGCAGAAGAAAAATTATTTTCTAACTTTGGTTTCCTTGCAGGAATCATACCACAATGAATTCTCTCGTGCCACGATAAACCAGGCTCAATTAAACAAATCTTAGTACTTCTTTCTTTCTTTTTTATCTGATTTATTTTTCCTTCGGTCTCTGCAATTTTCACTGAATTCATCCACAGCTGCATGTTGTCGATATTCTTTAAAGGATTGTATTGTTTAGTCGTGCGTTCTATATGCAGAAGAGCAGAAGAGTTTATCAAGGATGACACCTGTCACTGGTTTAATTTAGCGTTGGTGATAAAGATTGGGTAAGATGAACGTGACGATAAGCGTTACGAATGTGTCATGTTCTTCCCTTGCTTACGTAATGAATCTAATTTTGGTTTTTACCACTTCAACCACGTCACAAGGCATGGAGTGCGAGTGGTCTAAACGTCAAAATTTAGCTAATCAGCGTCCAGAAGAATGATGGTGATATTAAGATTAGATTAAAGGGTGTGTACAGTTCTGGTCGAGGTGAGGATTTAGCTTTTAACGTTTTGCGAGATATTCAGAAACCACTCTATGAGATGGCAAAGAGCATGCAATTCTAAGGGGTATCAAAAGTTTATTTGATGAAAATCGGTTTTGAAATGGCTGAGATATCCAAAAACAATGTGAAACAAAGAGATGCTAATAAAGTTGTGGCCTGTCGCCTTTTATTATTATCACTTTTTTGATATTTCAGCCATTTGAAAACCATTGTCATCACATAAACGTTGAATCCTTCTTAAAATTACATGCTCTTTCATATTTCATAAGAGGTTTCTCATTATCTCACTTAAGAATGTTCAAAACATGAATCCCCACCTCATCCAGTACTGTACAGTCCCTTTAAAATAGAGTTAAGGAGGTACTGGAAACTGAGGCAAACTACAACCTATATACTTATTCCCTGACTCATCCAAAGACCACACAATTGTCATGCCCAATTACTTTAATCACTTTAAGCAGACGATCTGATAATTAGTGTAGAACCCTCCCTGCACATAGTACGATGTGTGTTACGTAATTAGAATGTGGCGCTTGATGTCATTCGCTGTTCCTTTCTCACACACAGACATTTTTGTCCAGTTCTGCTTCTCTCTCAGATATATATATATATATATATATATATATATATATATATATATATATATTGTGTAAATGTATTCCACAGAAAAGACCAATGTCATTTTGGCAATGCTAGGAGCAATGATATCAATACCTCCTAGCAACATCTTATGTGTCACTGCCATCATCATCGTAGCCGTCGTCGTCGTCGTCGTCGCCATCATCATCGCGTGTATGTAGGCAATACCACCGCTGCGGACTCTGTCCCGTCCCTATAGGCCCTACTAGTAGCTCAGAAGAATCTGGATCTTGCTCCATCCTCCCGCTCAACCATCCATCCATCCACCTTGTCAAAGTTGCGAGCCCGGTCCATTGGTTGTTCGTCAGCCATCCGCATTCCGAAACTGTAAAGCCACTGCTTACTACTGGGAGCAGTGATTAAAAAATCTTCCGAGTTATCACATTTGAGGCATATATACAGTTTAGTTGTATCTCAGAACATCCTATAAATACCACGTAAAAAATTCGCAATAAAGCCACAAATATAAGGAGATATCACTAATTTTCTCAATAACCACAAAAGTTACTGTATACTTAACTTCAGTTATACTGTTTAACATTTTTGCATTGGTTGTTTCTATCTCTAACTCACATTTTAGGACTACAATTGTATTTTGAAGTACTTGAGCTAGGTGTTTCTTTTTTCCATCTGCAAACGGTAAATAGTGGCATTAAGGTCTCCAGATCTATGCTTGCCCTGTGCGAGCATCCATGGACAAGATATTCTGATATCCGGGGTCTCTTTCAAGCTCAGGGTATAAAAGACAAAATTTGGTATCGGCCCATACCATGGTAACGATAACGTTAAGGACTCAAATACTGCCGTGTTGTGGTTCTTCCGTGACTGAGAGGCTATCCTGGATGAACGAGACCAAATCATTAAGAATGTCACTACTGTCATGCACTTCACATTCATGAAGATTTTAATTCTAAAGGGCTGTGGGAAATTTCTGGCCAAGGGCAGTGGACCAGTCGGACAAGGACTTAAGTATATGTTGTATAGCTTTAGCTACCGATCTGTGTGACGAATAGCTTCAAGTGTTAGCCAAGTACAACTGTCATAGATTGGGTAATTTTGTTTGCACGAACATGCTAGTTTGGATATCTTAATCAGAGAACCTTAGATATCGCATGTTCTCTAATCAGAGAACTTGAGCTGGATAGTGATACTACAGACTCGGAGTCGGATACACTGACTATTCGGAAGTGATGCCTTATAGGGGAGGGGGTGTAGCTTTGGCATTTCGTCGCTAGCTACGCTTGGTCTTGGCTTATTTCCGTATCCACCTTCCGTGCCGAGAGACACGGTCATTGCCATCATGGCAGTATGGATGAAACCTACGGGGAGCACCGGTAATAGATCTCCATCCATGCCAGAACTCTTTTCACCCTGCAGACAATGGGCATGGCGGAGCACACTTTTCATAGTCAGTCAGTTACCGGTTAGTGATCAAGGCAGGACTAAGGCAGTGTGGGCAGCACTATTCGTCGACAAGGGAAAGGTGACGAATCCATTTTGATTAGAACTGTCTTATCTATTTCTGGTACAGGATGGATGCGTCGAATCGTCCAGTCGACACCGCCGAATTCTTGTCTTCTTCTTGTCATTCCGTCGTTCAGTTACCGTGAGGCTGAGGAACCCTGGTCTGCCGTAAATCTGTCAAGTGGCTAATTACTCTACGCCTAATTAAGTTGCTCCCTTCCCCCTCTTTCTCCTCTTTCTATCTCCCTAGAGCCACCCTAGCTCTGCCTTCAGGCTCCTCTTAATTGGGACGAACTGACAGACTTGAGTGACGCGGGATTCTGACACAGGCCAACATAATTCATAAGCATTTGCTCGAACATCGACGGACTCAAATTGATCTCCGTCAGTGACTACGAGTGCCAGTCCGCTTTCTCATGCACAATCATGATTTGCAGATACGTGTACATGTAGATTCCCCCCCCCCCCTTCGTATCCTTGTACCCTTTAATTCTATAGTCAATCCGTGTACCATACAGGCTTAGTTGGAAATGAGCTACACTAAAATGCACGAACGTAATACTATGTACCCATTTATCTCGTGTAGCTCCATGACTGAAGCAGCCAACATTGTTTATCTGTTCATATAGCTTGCATTCCTGTAATCGTGCACTATTCATATTGTACATCCCTGGCCTGTGTTAAGGTTGGACAATCTGAAGCCCGGCTGAAGTTAAAGATTGATATTTTGAGGGGGGAATTTTACCCTAAGCAAATGTGTGAATACAGTGTATCAATAAACACATCAGTCATATTTTGGCGCCAGATTTGGGACGAACGGACATACGAAAGAACAGAGGTACGGATGAAATAAATACCTTCGACTCCCTTTGGGATGGAGACATGAGCGAAACAAGAGTCCCGTCAGTCTTGCCCTCACCAGAGTAGCGCTGTAGCGCACTTCGCCTTCATGACACTCTGACGGAGGAAAACTGTTTATAAAAATCTTGATACACAACTGTGTTCGGGGATTGCAGTATAGGCCTCTTGGGCAATCAACACCCTCGTAATCATACATTTGGGGTTTATGGGCTGGTATTACGGGTCCTACTGGAGGCACCGATAACCATTTGTACAAGCTATTCTCAACCCCCAGTGATGATTCCTGCCAAGTTTGAAGAGCAAAATCCAGTCATCTGTTTACAGTGGACTACTGTTATAACAAAGTCCTCAGGACCGGCTGTTTTCTTTCGATATATCGAAATTTCATTATAACCGAACAAGTAAGAAATAAAAATATATAGAGATAGATAATGTTGCGACCTGATTTTTACTTTGTTGTAACCAAAATTTCTTTATAACCGTGTTCATTATAAACGGGAGTGCACTGTGCTAAAAGACATATAAAGTAGAAAGTTTATGCATGATGAACAAACGACGCAAGACGCAAGACGGACACAGGGCGGTGCACAACAGCTCACATGATCCATGCGCCCATCTCTGAGCTTCCCAGGCACATTGCATGCTTACTACCGTCAGGAAACTTTCAGGGGGCATTTTGCAACAGTTCACAATCATGTACAGGACGTATTTCATTAGACAGCGTCATGATATGACGGTTTCCCTGGAAATGCGTGACTGCCACAGATACTTCAAAGTCGATCTGAATTTGTAACATTTCTACACAACAATCAACACCTGTTATCGCACAGAGTGCAGGGCGACAGTCATTGCATTGTGCGTGTGTTTGTTAGTAGCGCTCACCTGAGTGTCGCAAGTTCATTTTTCACACAATCTAGACCTACCTAAGACATGATTGTAAAAACATACCAAACTTCGGAAGCTTTAGGGGACCTCCATGGAGGCAAGGTGTCCATTCGTACATTCTACACACTGGAAATAGTAAGCGCCAAGTTTGTAGAAAATTTTACCATGCGTCCCCCCCCCCCAAAAAAAAAAGAACAATAAAGGAAGGATAAGGCGGAAACTAGCCCCAAATATGATCCCGGCCCCAAGGGGGCCACCCTAAATCTGTCATAGACAAACTTGAAAGTAACTCACTGTTGGATAATGAACATTGTATTTACTCACAGCATGCAGGTTTTTTAAAGAAAATCTTTCAAAGATTCCCTAATTTGGTTTTTCTGGGCCCTGTTTCATAAAGCTGTTCGTAAAATTACTCACGACTTAAGCAATTATGGCAAACCAAGTTGGTTTCCTAATCATTGTCAATTTCAACAGCTAAAGTTGAAATTTGCAGATGATAATGACTATTCTTACATGTTAATCCACGTTTTTGGTTAAAAGTGTACTTTTACACCAACGTAGATGAAAAAAAAAAACGACATACAGTCGTACTTTGTTAAAACGTCCTATAATGGGTACACCTCCTATTGACACTTCATATTCCAATCGCTCGTAAAGTTATGCGTAACTTTACGAACAGCTCTATATGATACAGTGCCCAAGACTTCGTGGGACCCCGAAGTACAGCGTATGGCGCCCATTTGTGCTTATTTACATTCCATCATCCTAGGAATAAAACCTACGGCCAAGTTTGGTAACGATTTTTCGATCATATGCCTTCAAAAAGATGATGAAAAGTGGAAATTGGGCCCCACTTTGGTCCCATTCCCCAGAACCAGGAGGGGCACAACGATTCGTCATGAACAAACTTGAAACTGGTCTGATCCTAACCCAGGCAGCAGAAACTGAAAGAGAGCTGTAGAAGAGGGTACTTCACATAAATATCCTACCCGACTAGATGCTGGTTATGGTGATCTCCATTATTAAAGGGATCGTATAGTTTTGGTTTAGACCTAACTTCAGGTTTCTAGCATTTTAGGTGAGACAATGAAAAACCCGTAATGAAATGTGAAAAGCCATGTAATTTCAAGAGGAATTCAACATTTAATTATTTGATAAAAATTGGTTTTGAAATGGCTGAGATATCAAAAAAGGGGCGATCCTAATAAAAGGTGTGACCCACTTTCTATTACAATTACTTTGTTTTGCTATGTTTTGGGATGTCTCAGCCATTCCAAAACCGATCTTAATCAAATAAACTTTGAATTCCTCTTAGAATGGAAAGCTCAATACTATTTTCATAAGTGGTTTCTTGATATTTTGCAAAAAGTTAAAAGCCCAATCCTAATCTCCACCAATACTATAAATCATCATCCCTTTAACGTTGACTTCGATCCCTCGCAGATCGCCGCGTTGATATTCTAACACGTTTTGCAAAATCACTCTTAGCATCTGCAAAATACCGCCATCTCTTGTCACAGCCCTGTCATGTTGACACTGATCGTAGTTTATGAAAATGCTCATCATTTGGCTTTACCACGTTGTAGGACTCCGTGCTACCATCGGTCCACAGTTCCTTCTCTAGTAAGTCTGCTGAACTCAGTTACATGAAATTATTGTTCTGCGAATGTAAAACATGCCATTTTCTCTTTTTTTTTCTCTCTCTCTCTGTTAAATTTTGTCTCTCTCCCGCTATTCGTCTCTCCGTCTGTTTCTTTCTCTCTCTCTAATCCATCTTTCCGTTATTCCTCCACTGTCTGTTTTCAATCATTTAAATTGCAGAAAATTCCCATTTGGTAATATATCACTCATCACGATATCTATGGCAATGAATTCTATGGTTAAAGTTTCGAGCGGTTAAATGTACAATGTATACTGGTATCATAAATAGCAATACTCACAGTCTTCACTTTCTTTCTTCTTGAGAATGTATGTCGCGGTATCCACATTTAGATCGCCTCCCGGGTTGTGCTTTTCTGTTTTTTCCTTCTATTCTCTTTTGCTGCGAATTTGGCATTTCGAATTTGTTGTTACTTCAGCTTCATTGTGTATATGTGTGTGTGTGTGTGTGTGTGTGTGTGTCTGCTGTAATCGTTTCCTCGAAACTGTCAACCAAGTAGTTTCTGATCGCTTTGCCACTCGATTTGTTGTTTTTTATCTCCTCTATCTCTCTCTCTCTCTCTCTCTCTCTGCCGCTTCTGTCCTCTACTTATCTTATCCACTTCCTCGGTGTTTCCTTTCCTTTGTCTTTCCTTCTTGCAATACTGACATTCATGATCTGGTGTCTTGCGTATTACGATGTTTGCACCATGTCTCGGGGTTGTAGTTTTTTCATTTCTGTAATTCTAATCAATCAGCTGTTGGTTGAAATCAATTTCAATACTTATGTTTTATTGTAATTGTATTTAACTGTTGGTATATGGTATATGTTGGAATGAAAATAGTTATTTATTTGTGATATTCTCTTCAAAAATTTTAAGATATGACCACAGAAGAAAAGAATTGACAGAAGAGAAATTGCACATACCCTCATATACATAATATTGATTATATTAAAATTTGGTATATTAAAATTTGGTATATATACCAAATTTTTATATATGTATATGAGGGTATGTGCAATTTCTCTTCTGTCAATGCTCTTCTTCTGTGGTAAGAATAGTTAAACTTGTTATTATCAATTTTTTTATGATAACGTAATTGGAACATTATCTATTTGTATTTATTTTTCATATTTTCTTGGTGTGGTCTTTTTCGGGGGGGGGGGGGGGGGGGGGGCAAACATGAAATATTGTCAGGTTGATGTGCAGAAAGATTCCCCCCCCCTCAACATTAAGTTTTAATTTCACAGATGATGCACCAACCAATGAGTATCTGACATAGTATTTTGAAAAGAATTTGTATTGTTAATTGGCATCGTGTACACACACACAGTCTGTTTTCAAATTTTGATGTGAAACAATAATATGGTCAGTCATCGCAATATATTTGACCGAAATTGAATTGAATATAATACAGTCACCGACAAAGCTTTTTCACTTCTAGTGCCAGAAAAGAAGATGTATAAACATTCCTTAATTTCATCGCTTTGGGTCCTCCACCCCCCTCCCCGAAAAAAAAAACTGAAGCTACAGTCGCCAAGTAGTAATTGTTACGGGCACAGGCGTTACCGGGGAAATGAGACCTTTTATAGCTCAGTTCAGTTCAGGCCAGGTGAATTTTATTTTCTAATTTCCATATTGCTCAAAGGAATAACACATTCTTTGACATTGATACATCAATTACAAGAATGCAATGTATAGCCTACAACCACATCTTTGGACTTCGCTTTACAAAATTAATAACGTCCTAAACACAGATGTTAATGGTCATGTTATGCTACAAAGCTGTATCAAGAAGTGACAGAAATAATGATGGGGCCTACATAAAAGCTAGCTCGTAAAACTGCAGGTCCCAAAATTCACGGAAGTGAAAATTACGGAGAACGGATATGAGTGACTTGAATTACTAAACCATTCAAATAATAAAATTAGTATAAAGAATGGACTTGTATGAACCACATATTGCTTCGACTTTTCTGTTGAGTAAATCAATATGCATTTCGTGATATGAGATAACAAAAATGTACTATATTGTAAGATATTAGATTGTCATATATTTTTCTCAGCCAGCATCCGTTTGTTAAAAAAATAAAGCAATATAGAGAAGGTAGATTGTGGCATATAATACACAACAATTATACGATATACCTAGTATTCATTGACGAAGTAATACGTATTAGTACGTTTATTGCGTGAAATATTTACATGTAACAAAATAGGGATTTTCTTTCGGTGCCATGAGGGTGATATCCCCTAGAGAAAGTATTCTTAACTGTGAATATCCAACAGTTTATCTCAGCCGATGTCCATTCATATCAAATATACTTCATTGCCCCATGATAGCGAATCTGATTAAGGCTGTCATTTTTGGTGGTAAAAACCTACAACTACTGTACTATAGGTGATAATGATGCTTTCCTATTTTTTTTTTTCAGATCTCAGCAGTTCATCATTATTTACAACAATCTTACAACAGCCATGATCGTAAACTGATTGAAAATCTTGCTTTTCAGAAAGACTTGTTGTCCTGTCACAGAGGGGTCAGAAGTTCTTTTTTTCCCCCATAGGAAGATGATGGTCTTTCCGACCTTGAAACATATGACTCACTTTGCTTTCTTTTTTGTGTGCTTCTCACCTTTTCACCTGAAACACATTTGCATGCTAAATTCGGGAAGACTTAGCAAATCAAGTAGTTTGAATTTGTTTCGTCTTTGTGTCTGTACAATTGGTCATATAAACCAAATTGCCTGCGTCTCTCAGGAACAATTTGCCAATTTGCTGTTGCTTTGGAGGGCCATGTTGGCATTCTGCAGATTCAGATCTCCCTGTAAGGCTGCCCTGTATCGATGTATAGCTTGGATTCGGTGGCAGTTCATCGAGACAGAGAGGCATTCAATAGGTTAAAGAAAAGGGCGAGGTTCTTCGACGTTCTTATGTCCTTGCAGGAGTCATTGTATAGCAAGTCTGGTATATTCGTTAAACATCAGCTTCATTTCCTAGTCATATACTGTGGATGTGTTATGGATATCCTGTACATATGCTGTGATCATCACTTATGACCGTCCTGTCCGTTTGTCATCAGTAACTATATGCGTTTTGCCCGGTAATTGTCATGTGGCTATGCCGTGGGTATGCGTTCGATGTGCTGTACATAGTCCTTCTATCCGTTCCGTTTCTTGCAGCAACGGACTATACAGGAGGCCTAGCGGATCGAAACGCATAGAAAACGACAAAGTATATTAGCCCTACAGATACAGGAGAAAACGTGCAACTATAGGACAAGGGTCGGATCGCGCTATCCGTTTTTGGCGAGGAAAAACTTTGTGCATGCACAAAGTTTCTGGCCGCTCTGACGGAAATCACCGGAAAATAAACGTCAATCCAAAGGATAAAAAGGACATGAAACGCGATTTAACGGATATCAACGGATGCCAAAAATTGACCTTCGTTTCCCATGCGTTTGCCTTATCCGGCAAAGTGTGACAGGGGCATTCATTACATCAAGCGGCTTTACGGTAAATCTATACTCGGACGTACCCCGCCTTGAGAAACAGAGAACGCTAATACCGCTATACAAACATTATACAAAGGAATGCATTCGGATATAAATAACTGGCTGCATAAAGAAACAAGGCTAGTTAACAAATTGCATTACGTTTCCAGAATATTCATTGCTGACAATTTTGTGGCAAAGACATTTTGTTAAAGTAAAAGAATGTTCACACCGAACGATGAGAATGCATAATAACAGCAAAAAAACAGACTGCCGAAAGTGCAAAGAGGTAAATGGTGAAAATATCTAGGATCATAATTATCATGACCATCACATCTGCAAACCCCATGTCGTCGAGGTAATTGTTATGTTTTATTATTATTACCACCATAACTATTAACGTCATCGATATAAGCATCAGTCATATTATGATTTCATAATGAGTTTCATTGATACATACTACTTAACGTACACGATTTAATGATACGTTTACATACATGTAAATACAATACCACATCTTCTAAACAAAAACATTTTAATCACAATAATACCTATAAAAAGAAAATATATCATCTATATCTTTGTGTATATGCAGAATGGATTAGTGCGCACCCTTCCTCATGAGAACATTGTAGCGACTCTTGAACTGCTATTTTTTGACAGTTTTTTTTTCTCATCTTAAATATATTTCAAATATTTTTGCACAAACAGTGATGATCAACTGTTTAACATCATGCAAAGAACTTAACTCTTACCCTTATGACAAGAGTATGTTGTTCTGTGCACATTAATAGTTAATGTAACAATATCTGTATTCTGAGGCATGTACTATAATAGTCTACAAAAGAAGGTCAAAAGTGATGACAAGATATACACTGTATGATTATTTCTTTAGTTACATATCCTGGTTCATGTAGTCGACGTTCCCGTCACGCTATCACTGCATTTTTTATATCTTTGTGTGGTTATGTATAATCTACAAGAATTGTATTTACTAGTCTGTTAAACTGTTATTTATATTCTATATTTGTTTGTACTTCCATAACCCGAGAGGGGGGTCGAAAGAGTCAACAAAATTCTACAAATTCTACAAATTCTCTAAATCATATATGATACTGCTAAACCCGTACAAAATCAAACCACATCAGTTGTTGCTTGACAAAGATGAAAGGAATGAAGATTTCAAAGAAGGTACAGGTTGGATATCACATACTTCAAACATTCAAAAAAAAACTGGAAACATAATAAATGTCATGTACTTATACACTGCAAAAAGTCCGGTGTTAAATAGTGAACACCGAGCTGGTGTTAAATTTTCGGTGCTCATTTATGGTGTTAAATTAACACCTACGGGTGTCATTTCCAAATTTTAAACTGTTTTTTGAAGAGTTTCTTAGTAACTGCACTTCTTCTTGATTTTTTATTTAAACAAGACGATCAAGAATTTTACATTGAAATACTAGATTTTTGAAAAAATGTGAAAATAAATTTACACCAAAGTAACACCAGCTGGTGTGGTCCCTTATTGAAGCTGGACGGGTGTTAAACCATTGATATTAACACCAGCAAATATCAAATCAACACCATGTGGTGTCATTTTTGAATTAACACCAGTACCGTGTCAAAATAACACCAGGTACAGTGTCAAATTAACACCACGAAGTGTCAGGTGAACACTTTTCAACACCATCACAGTGCATTTTTAACACCTGTGGGTGTGGTCCTTTATTGAAGTTTGATCGGTGTTAGATTTAACACCCGTGGTGTTAAATCTAACACCGATGTTTTTACAGTGTAGTATTTGATTGGTGACTTTGTTGAAGAGTTGTGATGCACAAAGATATAAGGTAACTATGTCATGCATGAAGAAAGGTGAAGAAGGTGCAAAGCAAGTTGCAAGTAAACAAGACAGGGAGAATCAATACATCATACATTTCTTTAACTGACAAAAGGCAAAGGTCTCGATAGTCATCAAGATCTGGGACTGAACATAGGAGGAAGAAGCATTAAAAAAGAAAAGGGAGTAGATCAAAAGAAGCAGAAGGAGGAACACCGTCATGTCCATTTAGGAGACAGAGAAGGTCTTACGAAAGATGTACAAGTTGTCCTGGGTACAAAATGCCAGCTCCCCCCTCGAAAGCTCAAGCAGGTGATACCAATGATACCAATGATCATTTCGTTGACGAAATGACTGATTTCGTGACGAAATATGCCATGCGACACTTGGCGCTCTATACAATTTGTCCATGGTTTAAACCATGGTTTCAATATTGTACCACCTTAATATTTAAGCATTACTGGGGCCCCTATTTATAAGCACTGCTTCTCCTGGGGTTCCCACCATCAAGTTTAATTGTTTTCTGCTTTGTTTTTGTTTGCTTTGTATATAGTTATGTATCTTTGTGTATGTTTTTTATTGTATACTCCTAAATTGATGGTGAATAAAACTGAACTGAACTGAACTGAACCTTCGTTAATTCGGGCCTTTGTGCTTTTCAATGTGGATTCGTTTATTTTATTCCCAATAGATATTGGAAGATTACTGCCTTTATAAACATTTGGGGTTATAAGTTTTGTTCGCGTGTTGCAACTTATAAGCGGTAAAAACAATATGAAACACAAGGCAAGTGTTAATTGATTGTGTCTCCCCCATTTGCGAAGAAGAAATTATTTTTTTTTTCAGGTGCTGTTCGTTATTCCGAAGGTTCGTTGATCCGAAACACAAATCCCCTATACCTGGAGGTTTGCTAACCCGAAAATGAAAAAGGGTTCGTTAATCCGAACATTTGTGGCCTTATTCCGAAGGTTCGTTGTTCCGAAGGTTCGTTAATCCAAAAATGAAATAGGGTTCGTTGATCCGACATGCAATCATAGAGTCCATAACGAACCTTCGGAATAACAAGCTTTGTTTCATTTTCGGATGAACGATCGAATCTTCGGAATAACGAACCTTCGGAATAACGAACCTTCGGACTAAAGAACCTTCGGAATAACGAACTTTCGGAATAACGAACTGTAATCGTTTTTTTTTTTCTAACTCCCGGAAGTTCATTGACCCCGCCTATGACCTTTGATCTTGTGATGACCTTCAACTTCCCAAGGGACATTTACCAGCCAAGTTTGGTCACAAACTGACATATTGATCAAAAGTTATGATCCATAATCGAAACGCGCCGTAGAACCTTAACATTGGGCCCTACAGTTCGTTGACCTCTGTCTGTGATCTTTCACCTTGTGATGAACTTTAACTCCCCAAGGGACATCTACTGTCCAAGTTAAGACACAAACGGACTTAGGGATCAAAACTTATAAGCCATTATCGAAATGCGCCGTAAAAACCTTAACATTAGGCCCTAAAAGTTTGTTAACCCCTGTATGTGACTTTTGACCTTGTGGTGACCTTCAACTCCCCAAGGGATATCTACCATCAAAGTTTGGTCACAAACAGACATGTGGATCAAAAGTTATGAACCATAATCAGAATGCGCCGTAAAAACCTAACATTGGGCCCTGAAGTTCATTGACCCCCGCCTGTGACTTTTGACCTTGAGGTGACTTTCATGCTTAGTAAAAATGTGTAACTTTGTATAACCACCCTCCCCTCCAAGTTTGAGTGAAAATGAAGTACTCAGTGTAGCGTTAAGAACGGACGCCGGACGGACGGACGGAAGGCGATCCCTTAGATTCCCCTAACCTCTGGTGGGCTCGACAAAAAGCAAGTTTTAAAGGGGATGACTAGTAACCGATCAGTGGGAATCAGTGGGAATGCTGAGGGATGATTGTTCCAATCCTTGTGGGATTCATTTAAGAGTACATTATATATCTACTGTTGTGTGAAAATTATTTGCTTCGGAACGGTCTCATATTCACGTAATGTGCAGATTAATGCCCCGTCACTGACCAGGGACGCTAACCTGGAAACATTAAACTGCACATTACGTGAATATGAGACCATTCTGAAGCAAATAATTTTCACACAACAATAGATATATAATGTACTCTTAAATGAATCCCACAAGGATTGGAACAATCATCCTCCAGCATTCCCACTGATTCCCACTGATCAGTTACTAGCCATCCCCTTTAACATCGTCTTCATTACACTTCATCTTGAGATGATAACAGATATAACAATTTTACGTTCTCCACCTTTTCAGAAAGTGTTGCAGCTTTATAATTTGATAAGCATTGTGGGATGAACATCAGTATGTTCCAAAATTTGGTTCAAGGCACTCAAAATTTCAGACTTCAGTCGCTTGACCATTTCATATAAACGAACAAAGGATAACTGTTGGCATGGCGATGTATTCAAAATTCCGCAAAGCATCCGATGAAGCATTTAAGAGATTTTATGAATTATCAGAATCCCCTGCTGTAAGGAACTTCGCGCACATTTCTCAGTACTGTATTTTCCAAGTCGGTACTTTTGAACCTGGTTCCCCCCCCCCCCTCCCCCGCCATGAAATCCAGGATCCGCCCCTGGCAGCATCAAAAAATAGTGCGGGGTTTAACAATTTCACCATGCTCACCTCAATACGAGTTTTGAGACAAATAGGAACATTCAGTATAGCAGATCCTTTAAAAAAAAAATCATCTTTTCTGTGTATCAAAACGGACACAGCAAGGGCGCTCTCATTAAAGTTTATTAATGATACACCAGGATATCTGCGAAAGAATATTTTAATAAAATCCCTAAATAAACGTGGCCAGTACTCAATTGTCCGCAACGACGACGGCGGCGGCGGGGTGGGAATCGCGAAAAAAGCAATGCAGAATGCAGAAATCAAATCAAATCAATCTATCCTCGGCGGCGGCCGGGGACTCCTCGACGACGATAACGGCGCCGGAGGAACCCTCTAAGACGATGGCGGCGGCGTGGAACTCCTTGACGACCGCGGCGGGGGAGGCAGCTTCGCAGGCTGCGACGACGACGGCGCAGGCGGCAGCTTCGGGGGCAGCGATAGAATAACAATCTTTCCAAGATCAAGCTCTTTCAAACCTGTCTCTCCGCGTCTAATCTGCTGAAAAGCGACGCGCTGTCCTCGTAAAGTCGTATTTCGCGGCCGTTCGAAATCGGGATCAATCTTTCCAAGAATGTCTTCCAGCGTTTGACAATATGTGGTGTGCGCAGTCAGCTCATCGCCCTCAAGAGTTTTCTTCATATTATTCTGAAGAAGCTCACTTACTTCTATGATCTGACTGATCTGTAGCTTACTGGCACATCTCATGGCTTGCAGCTCTCTGTTAAATACCTCGATACGCCTCGTACAATCTTTAATCAAATGGTCTCTTTTCTCTTGAAGCTCTTCGATCCACTCCTCGCATGTCTGCTCGATCTGTCGGGAGAGCTTCTCCAGGACTTGATTCATCTCTGCCTCCTGTTCCTCGACGAACACGATATATGCTTCAATCTTCGACATCTTGACGTCTGATCGGTCACGTAGCTCGTCGAATTTCTCCTTCAGTTCATCTTCATGCTCTTTGCCGTCAAGAACCTTGTGCCCTGCTTGAGTGTGTTCCATCATGCCACACCGGAAGCAGACAAACCTCTTACACTCGACGCAGAAACACCCCTCGTCCTCAGACTTGTGCTTCTTACATTTACGGCTCTCCTTCTTGGAAACTACCCCCGAAATAACGTCTTCCACCTTCACAACCTCGTGTCCCGCAAACTTGTCCCACTTGCTGTGAGTCTTGTGGCAGTTGACGCACATGTAGTCTTCGCATTCTTGGCAGTAGGTGATGGCTATCTTGTTTCCACGACATGCAGTGCAGACTTGTGTCTGTTTTTTGACATCTTCGATTTCAGCCTTGATTGTTTGGCTACGCTGCAGGAGATCAACCTTTCCTTTAGGGACGATGGTGATCTTGCGGCAAAGTGGACATGTTATCTCGCGCCCTTTCTGAGATTTTGAGAGTCGTTTCAAACAGTCTTTGCAGTAGGTGTGGGAGCAGGACAGGAGCCTTGGATCAACGAAGGTGTTTAGGCAAATGGGACACTGGAGGTTACATGTCACGAGGCCATTGACACTGGTTGTCATGGTGATGTTTCTGAGTAAAACGAGAAGAAATGAAAGAAAAAAATTTGAAGAATTTCTTTGAATCTTTTGACCAGTTTCCTGACTACTTTGGTATAAGGATGTCAAAGGCTGTGTCAGGCTTCTCTTTTCACCATTACGTAGAAAGTGACGACATGCAAGGAGTTGCAACTGATTGACAAATTGCCCTACATCGACGTAAATAAGCACTGCATTGATCAGTGTTTTAGTAGTAGCCATCGCCATTAAATGAACATCGTTCGGAGATGGATAACCAGTCACAATAGTTAAGGTTTAAGCAAACTTTATTATGCTCACGCAACACAAACTGCCGGCCGAAAGGGGCGAAAGTTGTACAACAACAATACATCTCAAACACTGCCCGTAAGAGGGCAGTATAACACACTGGCGCGATCACTTTCTTCTTTCTGTCTTCTTCTACATAACACAATGGAAAACCCTTGGCTATGGAATAATCATGCACATTCAATATGCCAAGAATGTGTGTGGAATTTAACAATCAAACTTCTGACTAATGATGTGGATAGCTAGCTAGACCACATTACGAATACTCAATGATTTGATAACATTAATACAAACATTATCCCCATATAGACACAGTCTCTAGAAACTTGTATGGACTGACTGACAACCAACTAATATTAGTCCAGTCAAAATACGACAAAAAGTGGGTTAACCCACAACTAATTGCAACAGAAACGATTCCACTTGCATTTGACCCGGAAGAGCTATCAAAATAACATATTAAAAGTTCCCTAAAATTCGAGTGGTGGATCAGTGTCTAATTTGCATAAATTCAAGATGGCCGCCATACAACCTGTTTATGCCTATATCTCGGGATACGTAACCAATAGAAAGTAAATTCCGGTGTCTAAACCTATGTTTTTTAGGTCAAGGAATACAATTATGTTATCTGTAGCAACTTTCAAGCATCCCTTTATATAGTTTTTGCATATATTTGCATATAATTACATGCAAAATGGCCGCCATATTGCCTGTGCAAGCCCGTATCTTCGTATACCATTAATGTTTGAAAAGATTTGTTTGTTTGAAAAGATTTTATTTTCTGCATTTCATATTTTCTTTCAGAATACAAAAATAACAAAGGCAGGTTCAATTACACAAATACAATTCTGAAAATTATTGACATATTACATAGTAAGTCATATTTTGTATATAAAGACAAATGAAACGTTAAATAACATACAAAATGTTTATATGGCCAATAATGACTTGATTCACAGTACAATATATAATATATACATATAATGCAGAGGGCCGCCGTTATAAGCCGTGCTTGAACAGACGGACAGCCAGAGTTAAATTACCATTTTTTATTGTAGTACTTGAACACTAATACGGATGGGCCATGTTAAAATGCATGTAAATCCAGTTTTATACAATTACTTGGTAAACAGGAGTGGTGCCTGTGAGTGCGTGTGCAGGTGATGAAGCGCGAAAGTGTTGATGGTCAGCACTTCTAAGAAAATGATTGAATATGTTATAATATGGGCGAAGGGTCAAGCAGCAAAGTAAAAGAAAGGGAAAAGGGGGTGGACCAAAATATTGCCTTGTTGTTGAGTATAAGAGGTACATGTTTAATGATTACTGTACCGTATGATATTGTGCCAAGAAATATTTCTTTGTATTTGCCTTAAAGGAATAGAGAGATGTGCACTGTTTTATGTGGAGAGGGAGTGAATTCCAAATATCAGGCCCGTTATGCCGAATTGATTTAGTAGTATGTAGTACACTCAGGAATAAGTCGCTATATATCTGGGCATAAAACCCACAAAAAATATATTCTGGTGTCTAAACCTATGTTTTTTTAGGTCAGGGAATACAATTATGATATTAGCAATAACTTTCAAGCTTCCCTTTATACATTTTTTGCATATATTTGCATTCAATAAATGCAAAACGGCCGCCATAATTCCTCTACAGGCTTATATCTCTATCTGTAAAAGGTACCCAGTGGTGGTGTCTATGGTCTTAATTTACTGCTGAAAGTCACTGTTGTAGAAAACGTTCCAATCAGGAATAATTACCTATATTTCACTAAAAATTTGCATATATTTATACATAAATCTATTCAAATTAAGAGTAGCTTATATCCATAAGCTACTCTACAAAAGCTTCATGAGTTTGGACATTTGTTTAGAGAATGTTCTTGTCATATCAGGATACCATGTCACTCACTCACTTTCTGAATAAAAGACCCAGGGGTCCAGCCCTCACTCGAGTATCTCAAGTTCACCTTCCATGCATTCTTACAGACTATTACTTGGGAGAGAGGAAATTGGAAGACTTTGGGAAGGGCCATATCTACAAGCCTTTAGGGACCTCCATGGCCCAGGGAGGTATGATGTTCATATATTCATGACACTAGCGATAAATGCACCTACAGTACTAAGTTTGTTGAAAATTTGACCATATGTTTTCAAAAAGAGGATCAAAAATCAAAAGTGGCCCCAATAATTTGGTCCCAGCCCCAAGGCGTCCTCACCTATAGGTAATATTTAAGGTGCCTTTGGGCATCCTGTGGCCTGGGGTGGAGGGGGGGTTGGGGTTGGGGTAGATGGTACCCGTAATATATATATATATATATATACGAAGTATGGTGGTAATGCATTTCAGTTCAACAGTGCTATTTATTCAGACCAAATTTTCGACGGATACATTCATCTTCCTCAGGATCGACAATGACAATTGTGAAGAAAGACGAATGTTTGCGTCGAAAATTTGGTCTGACTAAATAGCACTGTTGGACTGAAATGCATTACCACCCTGATTCGTCATCGTTTCTGTACTGGTACCAACACATTGATTACAAGTATCATTATATATATATATATATATATATATATATATATATATATCGAATGATACTTGTAATCCATTATATATATATATATATATATACATATATATATATACATATATATATATATATATATATATATATATATATATATATATATATTGTAGTTGTTCCGCGTATTGGCAGTACTAGAAATAGCAATAATAAAGTCACAACAGAGGAATGCAGGGAATGCATTAATAGCCAATCTTGATTTAATGAATAATCATTGTGAATATTCGCACTGTCATCCCTGAAGAAGAGGAAGGTTCCTCGAAAATTTGGATTATTCATTAAATCAAGATTGGCTATTAATGCATTCCCTGCATTCCTCTGTTGTGACTTTATTATTGCTATATATATATATATATATATATATATATATATATATAAGTGACCCACTTTGGCAAAATCAGGCTCTTGTCGGCAAAAACCAAAAATGAGTTTTTCATTTCATCTTGTAGGGAATTTTGTCCTCTTTCATATGATACCCAATTTGAAAATTTTGAATAAAATTTGACGAAGTTATGAGAAATTTAAGTTGATAAGGTATGAAAACATGAAACTGAGATAATCGCTTTCAAAGTTCAATGAACTTTCCCCAAAACAGAACATTTTACATGCTGACACAAACTCCATAGCAACAGTATCTCATATTCAAGCAATCACCCTCAAATATCACACACACACTTCAGACACACTTTACCATATGATATTAGGAAATTAGTGTTCTTTGTCTTATCAATTTAAAGTAAGAGCCAATTAAAAACAATAAAAAACAAAAGATATTAAAGTGTGCTGCCAAAAACGGCGATAGTTCCCACATTACAATCACTACAACACACTTTCAATATCGCTGAAATCATAAATATCACTTATCAATATT
Source organism: Diadema antillarum (assembly GCF_040938485.1). Taxonomy (NCBI): domain Eukaryota; kingdom Metazoa; phylum Echinodermata; class Echinoidea; order Diadematoida; family Diadematidae; genus Diadema; species Diadema antillarum. The sequence goes on from NW_027271797.1 coordinate 637,546, forward strand.
TTGTGTAATTTGTATGTTTGATTACACTGTAGAAATATTAATTACTTGATTAGCATAATAATGATAAGTTTGGGATTAAAATGAAAACAATAGAAAACATTTTTAACATCTTTCTCTCTCAAACTGATGTTGTACAGTAGTGAGGCATGTTGTTGTTTCTGTTTCTTTGCCATAGTGCCAGACACAATTAAATGATGTACTTGTCTCTCCTCATAATCTAGTTTTGGGGATTAAAAATAAGAAATAGCAAATGCACTTAAAGGTACAATACAGCCATAGACCTGGGACAGAATACCACCATTTCAATGACATAAAAAAAAGGTTGACGTCTTCCGCAAGTCTCAAATCAGGTGCAGGTGAATTTCCCAGTTGTCAAGTACTGTTTCTACATGATTTATTAGCTATTGTTGCAAAGGGAAACGTACTGAATTAATATATTTATGACAAAAAATCATAACATAACAAAAAAAAAAATTCCTTTCCAACCTGCTAGCACTAATGACCTTTGACTCTTAAAGCAAGTGCTTGAAATCTCCTGGGTTGAAACTGATCTAAAATAGTACAAAGTTATCAATATGTTTGTATCACATTAACTGTACTCCAGGTTGTATGACTGTACTGTACCTTTGAGCATTTTACTCTGTCCAGCAAGATGAAAAAGCACAACACAGAACTGCACTTTCAACCAACATTTTCATCCTATCTTTAGACATGTATACAAATACAGATTACATAATACTGATGAAATTATATTTACAATGTAATCTTTATTCTGTCAGTATGACAAACTGTACAATGTTTCCCTTACGTTCATCCGGAAAATTAAACTATCTGTGGAAATATAACAATAGTTCAGCATTACAGAAGTAAAATCATATCTAGATAAATAAATATAAAATTTCAGCAAGTATGTTCTATTATTAATAGTTTAGAAGATGCATACCAATGCACTTGCTGTTCATCTGGGGAAAAAAATGAAAATGAAAATCTATAAAAATGCTGACCAGAAGCCAGACTTGAGATTTACTTTTATTTCAACAAAACGAAATGTTTAAAAGCACACACGGAAAATTGTTAAAACGTAGTACAATGTATCTGTAGTGACACCTACAGAGCCTTTGTATGCATTAATTTAATATGGCACGATTATCTTGCAAAATCATGGAATAGTGACTTGCATATACACACATACAGCCTACCTCAAATGAGTGCAAATATCAGGTTTGTAACTCTGTTTCACGTGAAAATTATATAAAGTGGCTGACAACACATTGGGAAGAAGTACTGTTGTCTATTTGATTCATTCAATTAAAGATAATGGCTTCTGAAAAAATATGAATACAGGTAACAACTATTAGAATATCAACGTCATCCAAAGGGAATTATTTTTAATGCTAACAAGCATGCAGGTTACAATGACATTGACGTAACATGCTATGGAATATTGCATTATGAAAGGATAAGAGAAATACTGCTAAAGGCACAAGGAAAAGAAACTGTTATTTCAGCATTACTGATTGTGATTGCCAAAGGACACTGTGATATCTGAGAAATGTTTAAGGAAATATGATTGATATAATCTGATGTGAATTACGTACAATGTCTTGAAGGATGATACTGGCTCCACAATAGATCAGTTTAAACACAAAGCAACAGAACATATTATTAAGACAGACAAGCATCAGCATGAAATTTTGCGAAGGTTGAGCTTGTACGTCAGTCATGATACAGTATACAAATAATGACTGCTATGAGGGGCACAGTTAAAATTATGGGCCCGAGGTGATGTGAAAACCGTAACTATGCCCGAAGCGAAGCTGAGGGCATGGTTATGGTTTTCACATCACCGAGGGCCTACATAATTTTAACTGTACCCCGAATATCAAGCAGTCATTATTTGTTTTATATACCGAAAATATAGATTTCGAAATATAGGCCTAGATACCGAAAATATAGATTCTAATCTCTTTTACAGCACTCGTAATCAGTGCTGATTGACAGCGCGGCGGTCGTATCATTGGTGCGCACGTACACAGTGATCATCTGTAGCTATGTGTACATACAGTGTACGTGTACTACCGTAACAAAGTAACGGGGTTGCGACTGTCTCCAAACCAGTCCGCTAGTCTCTTTTACAGCACGCTGATCGAATGCGCGGCGGTCGTATCATTGGTGCGTACATAGAACAATCTATGTGTACGGGGTCGCGACTGTCTCTAAAACCTATTTACTAACTGTGCCCGGGCCCCGGTCGCGTGTTTTTTTTTAGACGGCACAGATTGGGGAAACTAAAAATCTATCGGGGACCCTATCCCTAAACCTAACCCTAATCCTAATCCTAACCCTAACCATCAAACCCTAACCCTAACCCTAACCCTAACCCTAACCCTAACCCCAACCCTAACCCTAACCCTAACCCTAACCATAACCAAAAACCCTAACCCAACGTTTTTCCCATAGGTTTAACACGCGCCATGCCCCAATCTGTGCCGTCTTAAAAAAAAACGCGCCCCGGTCACAGTAACTCAAAAATAGGGCACAGTTATTTTCATGACTCCCCTTTTAACCAATCAGATGAGAGGATTCTGGAAATGAGGTATATAACATGTTCTGTACCATGGGACACACCAAGTCCTTGACAATGAAGTCACTATTTCATTGGAAAGTCCAACACAGGTAAGTCGCTGGTTTATATACGGTCAGAGAAGAGCTGTACACAGACAACACTATAAGACCACACTCAGCACCAACACAATCCTGAAGAAGGGCTTTTCGCCCGAAAGCTCGATGATTAAAGGGGTGCTACTCAACACCAGCCACGTCTATATGTGCAAGATTTGCTGTCAATATAGATATATAATGTGTAATATTTCGAAAACAAGTTAAACTGTGAAAGTAAACTTAAATCTATATGCAATCTCGAAGATATTCAACTTTGTACATTAGTACTAGCTCTGTTACACTTGGTTCTACTTGTGTGTGTGTGTGTGTGTGTGTGTGTGTGTGTGTGTGTGACGGGAGTTTTTTTTTATAATAGATTCCTTAATTTCGGGGTTCTGGGACCTTTCGGAATATGGTGTCTATTTGAACACCTTGAAAGTCTATCATCCTTGGGATGCTACTTGCCTAGTTTGTTGAAAATCTGTCATTACATGGGTTTTTTTAAAAGAGAACCTGGAAATGGTTTTTGAAAATGTATGCATGACCGACGACCGGACAGTAGAATATAAATGATGGCTATTTGCAATATTAGCTTGAATCTTTTTTGCTGTCTTGAACCTATGGCTAAGATGAGTTTAAAATCTAATGGATCAAAGTCACTTGATTTCAAGAAAACTTTCGTTTCCTGTACATCATTTTCATTTTCTAGCTTGTGATAATACAGATACTAAGGTATGTAATGTGATCTCTCAAAATAGAGATCAATGATAACAGTGAAAAACGAGTATACTAGGATGGTGTGAAATTGCAGTTGATTAATTTAAAGCAAACAGGATCTCGGCTCCATTTCATACTGAAGCGTGGTAAGTCTAACGTTTGTTGTAAACTGTGTCGATGTCTTTCGAGAATGCTTCTTATTCCTAGTCACCAATTAGAACAGCATAATCTCACTCCTCACATATTTTAGAAATACAACATTACAAGTGTCTGATATATAATGGCCCGCATCTGACACTGGTATGGGTTGTGTGCAGTCAAATCTGCTTGCCCTGCAACTATACACTGCCAGTTGCTAACATCCTGTCTTGCAGTTGCATCAGACTTTCTTCAGGAGTTCCTTAATAGCTGCAGCTTTGTCTGTAGTGATCAGAACATATTTTTGATTAAACATCTTCCTCAAATCGTCCCAATTCCAATGATTGTATGTCATTTCCCTTCCACTGTTTAACTTGAAGAAAAGCTGGAGGGAAGGGACCTTTTGGAAGGGTTAGGAACAGAAAATGATGTTATGTATTTTGTTTTTTATCTGACTTAAGACTGCTTTTTCGCCAGCAAAATTGAATTCAGCCTTCATGCTGCTCGCATTTCTAAAAAACAACAACTGTGTGTTGGTGAAAATGTTATTAGTGCGAAGCCTCAATGCAATAGGAAACATTTCTTTTAATAAAGCTGCAGATACAACACGAAAAATGGTGAAAGTAAGACTTATAAGAATTTATATGTGTTGTATGAGCTTGAAGCCAATGAGAAGGATGCTGTTTGTATTCATCGACTGATGAATCCAGAGTACTAGTAATAGAAATGTTAAGGCATTTCCTTTTTTTTTCCTTTTCTTTGTATCTGGCTGTAAATCACAATGTTTAACATTTTCAGTGAGTCACTGGGTGAAACCGTGCAAAATATGACAAAATCCACTTCCATACAAATTATCACGGTCATATGTTGCTCATTGATAAACATGCCTTTACCAAAAGTTTTGCAACAAAGGACACAAGTATCAACTAAACATGGATGTAAATCCAGGGGCGTCACCAGCTTCTTTTCAAGGGGGGGGGGGGGGTGCGTTTTGACACTTAATGTAACGAGATTTTTTGGACAGACATTTGGAATATAGGAAGCTCTCAATCCCTAGACTTTTACTGTGCGTTTGAGGGAAATCAAGCGGGGAAAGGGCACCGGCGTTACTAGGATTTCATCGGGGGGGGGGGGGGGGGGGGGGGGGGGTTAGTATGCGAGGGAGCGAGTAAGGGGGGGAAGGGTGTGGAAGTGCCTGTTGTCCCCCCCCCCCCCCCCCCCCCCTCCTCCCACGGTTAGAACTGAAATTGCATTTTGATGTTGTGAATGGTGCAATTTGATGCATGTTTTGCTTGTTTTATCGACTTGAAACAGTCCAACTTGTTTAAGGTAGCAGTATATTTTGATGTATAGATTATTATTGAATAATTTACCTGTAAAATAGTATCATCCAAATAAACTTCCTGTTTTGATATTTACACTGAATATCATGGACGCGGCCAAGCAAGAGCGAGAGGAGTGAGCGAGGGGGAGGATGTGGGAAGGAGTGTCCCCCTCCCACGGTGAGCACTTTTTGCATTTTGATGTTGTAAATAATGCAATTTGATGCAAGTTTTTTGCATGTTTTATCGACTTGAAACAGTCCCACTTGATTAAGGTATCAGTACATTTTGAGGTAAACTGTTATTGAACAATTTGCCTATAAATGGTATAATTTAAATAAACTTCTAGTAACAATTCTTACACTGATGTCATGAACGCGACCGAGCCCGAGCAAGCGGAACGAGCAAGGGGGGAGGTTGTGGGAGGGGGTTGTCCCCCCTATAAATGGATTATGGAATGACGGTGTGAAACGACACATTACTGGCAGCAATATCAGGAGAATGGCATAACGATTACATGCGAGCGAGCTTGAAATTTTGACATTTTACAGTCCAAAAACTGCCGTTTGTAGCCATATATATATATATATATATATATTTGCTTTGGAAATTAAGGAGGGGGGCGCACCGGGCGCAACTGCTGGCCATTACTGGCAGCAACATCAGGTGAATGGCATAACCATTAAATGCGAGCGAGCGAAGAGAGCGAGCTTGAAAATTTTGACATTTTACAGTCCCCAAACTGCCATTTGGAGCCATATTTTTTATTCGCTTTGGAAATAAAGGAGGGGGGGGGGGCACCGGGCGCAACTGCCGGCAATTACTGGCAGCAACATCAGGAGAGTGGCATAACAATTAAATGCGAGCGAGCGGAGCGATCGAGCTTGAAATTTTGACATTGATATTTTCAATGTCAAAAAAAACTGCCGTTTGTAGCTATATTTTTTCGCATTGGAATTTAAGGGGGGAGGGGGGCGTATCGGCCGCAACTGCTAGCAATTACTGGCAGCAATATCAGGAGAGCATGACGATTACGTGCGAGCGAGCGGAGCGAGCGAGCTTGACAATTTTCCATTTTACAGTCCAAAACTGCCGTTCTTAGCCATATTTTTTTGCTTTGGAAATTAAGGGGGGGGGGGGGGCGCACCGGGCGGAACTGCTGGCAATTACTGGCAGCAACATCAGGTGAATTGCATAGCGATTAAATGCGAGCGAGCGAAGAGAGCGAGCTTGAAAATTTTACATTTTACAGTCCAAAAACTGCCGTTCTTAGCCATACTTTTTCGCTTTGGAAATTAAGGGGGGGGGGGGCGCACCGGGCGGAACTGTTGGCAATTACTGGCAGCAACATCAGGTGAATTGCATAGCGATTAAATGCGAGCGAGCGAAGAGAGCGAGCTTGAAAATTTTACATTTTACAGTCCAAAAACTGTCGTTTGAAGCTATATTTTTTCGCTTTGGAAATTAAGGGGGGGGGACGCCCGGTGTGCCCCTCCCCTGGATCCGCCACTGGTAGTCAAGGGTGTCGGTTTATGTTCATGACTGGGGGAGGTATGACCAGCGAGGTGGCGTCGAAGTGACCAAGCGGCGGAAGGATGTCCCAAAATCTGCACTTTAGAGCATCCCTAATTGTGCGTGTTTGTTTGTGTCTGTGCATTATCACACATGAAAAGTTAGGAATTAGCCCATGTCAAGTCTTTTTATTGGCAATGCAGGACATTTTTATATAGACTAGTTTGTAAAGCAACACTGCAAAATCAATGATCTAGCTTTGATATGACGAAGCGTAAGGTACAAAGGTGTAAATTCTACATCACATTGCGCAACATTGTAGCGACTCTTTTTGCCGTTCGGATGTTCTGAGTACACACTGCGCACATCCTGCTCATATGTCAGAATGCCAACCAGGAATCACGCTGAATCACAAATCTTTTGTCGGCTCCGGGCTTTTTGAACAATGTTTCACACTATATACCTATTTAATTATGGTTAAAAGAAATCATAGAAAAATATCTTATTTCTCTGATCACCCTTTCATTCAAAAGCAGTTTACTAACCCTTGAATTACTATTTTGGTAAGTCTTTTTTTTACCAGCGGATTTGGGGGGGGGGGTACCCCCCCCCCCCCCCGTGTGCCCTCCCCTCCGTAGTTACGCCACTGCTTTTGGGTGAAATAATTGGACAGATTTCTAACCAAAAAAAAGCAAGAAAATCTTTTCATCGCGGGGTATTATGATTATGTGGGGTGGGGCAAATGGTGCGCTTGCCTTCCAATATTTCTATGGGGGCAACATTTTTGTTTTCTTTCAAAAGCAAGAAAATCTTCTCATTTCGGGAATTATTAATTATGGGGGGGGGGCAAAATCATAATATCCTTGCCCCTTCAATATTTTTATGGGGGCAACATTTTTTTTTTCTGTCAAAAAAAAAAAGAAGGTAAGAAAATTTTCTCGCCTCTGGAATTATCAAGGGGGGGGGGGGTTGTGGGCAAAATGATAATTATGCTTGCCCCTCCATTCTCTTTTTTTAATGAGGCTAAGGCTCGCTATTGGGCTGGCAATATGGATTGCTCAGAAGTAACGTACATAGACCCTACATACTTGTAAGTAGCACACGTACATGCAAACGTGTACGTGCTCCGTACCGTACGGATGTACAGTACGGTCGATACATAGTAAACCACTGTATAGAATACTAGTAGATTTGTATAAAATCAGTGCTGCCAGAACCAGGGATGCGAATTGTTTTTTTTTTTCTGTTTTGTCCCTGGTGCAAAATTAAAAAAAAAAATAGAAAAGAATAATTATTTCAGACTGAAAGTTTTTTTTTTTCTTAAGGATCTGAAGAGGGGGGGCGTTCGCACCCAACGCACCCCCCCCCCCCCTGGTGACGCCCATGAAATCATCGCAGGTAAGAAAAAAGATGTTTGAAAAAAAAACCTGAATGATTTAAGACCAATTTTTGTGTACCGTAAGCACACTTTGAAAGCTATATGAGATATGTCCAAACTCATTAAACTTTTGTAGAGTAGCTTATGGATAATCATGAACTTGATGACATGCCCCCCCCCCCCTCCTTTGGCAAAAAAAAAAAGAGAGCAGAAATAAACAATTGCAACATAGACACAAGTAATAAGCAGTAAACATGAGGGCAAATTACAAAACATAATACATTAGATATCATGCAATCATGAAATATTTTAACGATTCCTACTACCTAATTTTAGACTTTAATATTTGTGTACCTATTGAGCACACTTTGGAAGATAAGTTGAATTTACAGTTAATAAAGATATGTTCTATTCGATGCTACTTACAGTTGTTTTCTGTTTTGAGGCTGTATCTCAAGAAAATGTGAGTACAATGTAATACAATACTTTTAATAAATGCAAGAATATACACACTAGGTGTACAATGTAGGATAATCATCAAGGTTTTAAATGGTATTATAATAATTTTCCCTTGATATCTTGGATGAGACATTACAGTACAATTAACGTTCTGCAGCTTGTATTCGTATATCTGAAATCATATTCACGGTAGTAATTTGAATAGATTTATTTATAAATATATGCAAATTTTTAGTGAAATATAGGTAACTATTGCTGAGTGGAACGTATTCTACATCAGTGATTCTCAGTAGTAAAATTAAGACCACAGACACCATCACTAGGTACCTTTTACAGATAGAAATATAAGCCTGTAGTGGCACTACGGCGGTCATTTTGCATTTAATTGAATGCAAATACATGTATATGCAAAAAAAATGTATAAAGGGAAGTTTGAAAGTTACTGCTTATATCATAATTGTATTCTCTGACCTAAAAAACATATATAGGTTTAGACACCAGAATCTATTTTCTGCGGTTTTATGTCCAGATATAATTATAGCGACTTATTCCTGAGTGTACTACATTAATAATATACGAAGATACGAGATTGCGCAGGCAATATTATGGCAGCCATTTTGCATGTAATTATATGCAAATATATGCAAAAACTACATAAAAGGATGTTTGAAAGTTGCTATACATAACATAATTGTATTCCTTGACCTAAAAAACATAGGATTAGACACCGGAATTTACTTTCTGTGGGTTACATATCCCCAGATATAGGCATAAATAGGTTGTATGGCAGCCATTTTGAATTTATGCAAATTAGACACTGTTCCACCACTCGAATTTTAGGGAACTTTTAATATCTTATTTTGATAGCTCTTTCGGGTCAAATGCAAGTGGAATCGTTTCTGTTGCAATTAGTTGTGGGTCATTTCATATATTGACTGGACTATATGAAACACCAACATTACACTATGATAAGCACTGCTATACATATACAGTACTTACTCACTGGATCAACAATCAGAATCATGCCCATACAAAAATACCAATAACCTATGCTATGCATGTATAACCTCATCGTACCCTGTACAACGTCTTCTACCAATCATAAAACAACACTTAATAAAACAAACTACTTTACGGTGTAGATGAAACAGAAAATATTTCACAATGTCAACTATCAAATATAATACAAAACACATGTAGCTACCTCACTTTCTACCTTTTCTCACAATATGAAACACTACTACTGTAGGCCCATGTAAGTACCATGGTCTCCCCACTCTCATTCACTCTTTTGTTACAACACTGTTAAACACAGCACATACAGCTGTAATCACTTTTCTTCTACATATACTGGGATTTGGAGCGAGTGTACATAAACACTACACTATAGCTGTCTTTCCTCTACAGTCTTAAAGCACATACACACCACACACAATGTTGTTACATTAGAACCAAATAGACATCAACATAGGCCCTAAAAGCGCAGAGACAAAAATCCCTAGATAAATCAAATGAAACCAACACGGCATTGAAAACAACAAAGTGGTGTGTTCATAATAATGCCTGATACATGTATTCAAATCAGTATGAGTAAGACACGCATGTGAATGAAAGCCGCTGAGAAAAGCCACCCATCTGATGTAGCAATATTAAAACCTTAATGTCATCATTAACTTATCATGTGAGTTATTACTGCAACCCTTTGGCATATACCAAACGAAACAACTGACAACGATACATCCAGTAAAAGATGTACTGTATATGAAAACAAATTACAATATACATTTGTATCAGAAAAACGCAGAGATCAAATACACCTGTACGGTGTATTATACTTTTAAAAACATACTCAAACTTCCGAAACATATTTTGTCCTTGAATTGTATCAAAAAAGGGACTCCGACATTGACGTCACTCCATACAATATGACCTGACACATGATTCTTACATATCAAAAAGGGGAAGAATGAGCTACATGAGGTCCATCAAAACTACATTGTATATGCCATGTACAATGTGTTACCATACATATCATGTAAACTTCATATAATTACGAATTATCATCATACGTACATTTATCTTTTCTTTATCAATAAACCTGTTACTGATATTCTACCCTTGCATGTGCAACAACAACAAAAATCAAACGAGCATCATACATACGTATGTAAAAATCTCACCTCTCCTACATGTGTGCAATATGTATGACATAAGACATAGGAAATGACTCAAAGAATCATACACACTGGGCAAACTGAAAGGCAAAAACACAAACATAACTAGAAATGTCGCTATGGCGACTGGTATGCCTCCGCCATAATGCATGATTCTCCTAATAGGTCTATAGTACATGTGGACAATGTGTGATTACATTTTCACAAAATTGGCAAAATATTAAAATGACATGTTTGTCACAAATGTATTGAATGTTTACCTTCCTTGACCTATGTTTATTGGATGAATAGGAGAGCATGTATTTGGGGATTTAAGAACTTTAACTTGACTTTGACCATTTCATAAGTTTATGCACTGAGTAATTTTCAAGGTATGGAGAAAAAGCGCAATTTCTGTATTGAACAGTAAATTGTTATCATTTTCATCTGGCCTTTGATTTATAAGAGAATCACTGTCAGGCAGAACATACATAAATTCAGCATGTTCTAAGTTTCAAGATAACTTGAGCCACTTCCGAGATATGGAGAAAGAATTAAGTTCAGCACTTTCACTTGATCTTTGACCTTTTGACCTTTGACCTTCTTGGCAAAAAAAAATCCCAGAGAATCTCTATTGGGTTATACATGCATACATCAAGTTAAAAAAAAAGTCCTGCTCGCATTGCATAAACATAAGGAAAATAGTAAAATTTTGAAGTATTGCCCTGGACCTTTGACCCCTGACCTTTGACCCCATGAACCCTAAATTCCCTAGATAACCACTGCCAGTCAGTAGATGCATATATATACTATGTTCCATGAAGATACCTTGAACAATTTCCAAGATACAGAGAAAAAAGTGAAAATTTAACATTTTATTTGACCTTTTGACCTTTGACCTTTTGACCTCATGACCCCAAACTTTCACCAGAGAATCTTAATTGGGTAGTACATGTATACACTAAGTTTCCAGAAAATATCTTCAGGCATTGCATAGATATGGGGGAAATAGTAAAATTTTAAGCATTTGACCTTGACCTTTTGACCTTTGACCTTGAGCATGTGCACCCAAAAGTTGATAGGCACAACTTCACCCCCTAATACACATACATGCCAAGTTTCATTAGGATACCTCAAAAGGTTTTGGTAGTTACCCTGTCCACAAAATTCATTACGGACGGACGGAAGGACGGACGGAAGGACGGACGGACGGACGGACGGACGGACGGAAAGACGGACGGACGGACGGACGGACGGACAACCCGAAAACATAATGCCTCCAGCACCACTTCGTGGCGGAGGCATAAAAATGCTGACTTATACTTGAGTTGCTGTCAAAATCATGTGTATGCTACATACATAAAACGGTAAACATGTTATGCAGATTTGCACAACTTGCTATGTGCAAGTCAACTGGCTGCTTACATGATGTATACTACAACATGTACTTGCATCCAATAACAATAGACATGCACTGTCTCCGTACATGACATGAATCAGAATCAATGCAAAACACTTTAGACCAAAACAAAAATATTAGCAATTTTGTAATATAGTATGCTAAAAAAAAAATGCATGCTGTGCATAGATTTCATACAATCACAAAAACAAACAAACAAAAAATGAACCTGAGTTTTTAATCTCAGAGTGCCAAAATATCAAAAGTTGCAGAACTATATACACAATTCACACAAACTTCACCCATTGTAGGAAGAAATTCCAATGTAACTAACATAATTATCAACTAAAGTTTACAATATTACCTTGCAAATGAAACATAACAGATCACAACCTTATACATCGCACTTTTTTTTGGTCTCACTTCTAAGCACTAATTTCACATGTACATTATACATAATGATAAAAAATAACCGATAACCTTAAAGATCCTGCATTATTTAATCAACAACAATCCATTTATCGTATTACATGTATACACAAATATATTAGCTTAACAAACTTATAAAAATGAAGCAGGCACGTGGCACACAATTCAATTCACAAGCCAGAGTCCAGGAACACCCGGTAGCTGAGGTCAAAAATGGGGGTTATCAGGGAGCTTCTGAATATACAGTCAATGTCTGGAGGACGGCCAGGAGGGGGTCCTACATGCAAGCCCATGGAGTGACCTGGTCGAGGAGTAGGAGCAATGTCTGAGGTTGGAGACATCACAAATGTGCAGAGCTGAACACAAGGAGCAGTACTCTTCTCACGCCGTGGAACGTGAGATGTATCTCCAGGAGTGGAGGCACTGGTGAAGGCACGGGGTCCTCTGGATGTATCGGGGGGGGGGGGGGGGGGCAGGAGGGTCGTTGATCTCGATAGTGCGAGGATGGTCTGGGGGGCCACTGCGTTGATAAGGAGTGCGGATGCTACTAACACTGATATTGAGAACATCCACATGAAGCTCAGCAGTGGGTGAGGGGCACTGGTTGACATCTGAAGATGGCTGGCATGCTGGCAAGCCAGAGCGATGACGAGGTGTGGTTAGGGCACCAGAGGAATCATCATCGGTGACATCAGGGATGGTGCGATTCATCTCAGGGGTGGGAATGATGGCTAGCTCCGACTGAGCTAGACACTGACGTGCAGCCTCAGCATCCTGGGAATGAGGGTGTAGGCCTATGCCTTGGTGGTGACTGTTGCTGGCTGGTGAAGGTGCGGTCACATCATCAGAGATAGATGAAGGCGAGTTGTACCGGGGAAGGCTGACAGACATCGGAGGCGTGCAGGAAAGACGAATATCTACCTCTGGTGGAGGATCAGGACCATAGGTGTACGAAGGTCCATCACCGATTGTGATACGGCGCTTTGCGGGACGGATGGTAATGTCGTGTAACACTATGAACGGAATGCCTGCCTCAACTATAACATACGGAGAGTCAACAACTAACCCTTCAAAGAGAAATGCCTTTCCATCTCTGGTAAGTGTTAGGCACGTCCCTCCAACAACTGCATACGGTGAAGAATGGTCAACTGGATAAGCCTCAGAAGAGTCCGTAAAACACCTCCAAGACTCTTGAATACTAAATAGCCAATGAAGTTCTGTGGAGAACCACTGGCAAGAGTAACCCGGATAGTCTGTTGACCATGGTCAAGATCAATGTAGGGAGACATACAGGCCTTTTCAGGCAACACTGGGGGACTAGCTACTGGAGACTGTGGCAACTGATCAATCAGGAAGTGGAACTCATCCGACTCCGATGAGCCACTATCATAGCAAAAGGAATTGTCTTGAACCCCTATTGACCAGTCTAATTCTGACATATCCTTTGCATCTCTAAGACTACTGTCTGAATCAGCAACACATACCCTAGTAGACAAGCAGACAATATCTGTAGCCAAAGCATTGTCATGAAGATCATCACAACATTCATCAACTTCTGAGAAATCACATTCTGACTCTAACTCATAATCATCCAGATGATTGTCATATGGACACATGGAATCAGAGTAACCAAGGATGGAAGCCGCTTGGCGAGCACACGTAATGATATCTCTTTCATGCTCTGGCAGGAATGAGCAATCACTGATGTGATGCTGGTTCGGACGATTGGCAACGAGACATATTGGGCAACTGTGAACTTTATGTCTAACGGTAGAACGACTGGACTCACTAACACTAAAACTACTCATAGACATAGGGACAGGATGACCAGTGGGACTGACTGCATCATACCGAGTAGCATGCAATACTCTATCATCATGGGGACGAGGTTGGTTTGGGGTCCCCGAAGGGCTCATCACAACTGTCATAACTTTCATCATCATAATCGTCACAGAAATCATCATAATCAAGACCGACATAATCATCTTCGGTCATCCATTCATTTCTGCTTTCATTTCTCTTGATTTGAATTGGCTCAGAATCATAAACACGGTAAGGTACCTGGTACATTGTACTTCTGGTTACAATACTGGTAGGGGCGGCCTCTCTCTCGGGCCTGGGTGCGAGGTCGTCGCCTCAAGAGGGGACAGGGAACAGCCATTCAAGGGCTATGTATGGGACTACAGCAGATGCGAGCAAACCATAACTACCTATCACGACACGTTTTGCCGACCAACTGGCTGCCATATCGTGCATAAAATCCATCGGTAATGAGGGAAGAGCAGGATACTTGATCCCATGTAGCTGCCACCACGCCATTAAATGAACATCGTTCGGAGATGGATAACCAGTCACAATAGTTAAGGTTTAAGCAAACTTTATTATGCTCACACAACACAAACTGCCGGACGAAAGGGGCGAAGGTTGTACAACAACAATACATCTCAAACACTGCCCGTAAGAGGGCAGTATAACACACTGGCGCATGATAAAAAAATAAAACAAAACATGGGCGTATACTCGAGCAGGATTCGAACCTGCGACCTCCTGATCACCGGACAGGTGTCATCTCCACTAGACCACCGAGCTTCCGCCCGACAGCAAGTGTTGGTTCAAATCCTTCTAGCATGCTGCGAGAACTGCGTAATTATTCAAATTTATGAAATTCTTCCGTCGAGGTGTCGAGGTGTCGAGGTGAGTTTATTAGATATTTTATGCCCCCGCCAGAAAGTGGCATTAACAAACCAAGAGCACGACAGGAAAACTGCAGTGTATGCACCGCCACAACCATCACCACCATCCACACTCACGCCCAGCAATTACAAGTCACATGACTACCACCACCACAATATCGAACAAAACCAAAAGGACAATGGCGAAACTGCATAATATGTTTTCGGGTTGTCCGTCCGTCATCAATTAAGACGAGTAATGCTGGGTAATCTCAGTAAATTTCTCGTCATCACTATCACATTATGATTGAGATGGGCATGTCTAACTGATTATTAGTGTTCAAAACTTCTGCATGTAGAGAAAACAGTATAATCTTGCATTCAACCTCATCTGTAGTCTTGCATGGTTCATTGCTGGAACACCATTATCGTATCATTTCCAAGCTATCTGATGGAGCTGGTTTCACAGCCAGTTCAAACTAGGATTGAAGAACTACAATATGCATTCGTTTGTCAGAAAAGTAGAGGTGGGTTTGGATTTTGCGATTTTTATCACTGTTTATAGAAACGAAAACCTGAAATCTTTCCGCACATAAAGGCTACTATTTTGATTATGCCAGGAAAGGCATCACAACTGCTAAGTTTTCACTGAATTACTCAATTTTACTAACTACTTACAAATTGCTATAAACGCAATCATTCGCCTGGGTCAAACGTGATATACAAACCATGAAACGAAAATAAGAAGATTACTTACCTAATCCTGTCAGAACGGAGAACAAAATGTACAAGAATTAGTGGAACTTTTCCTCGAGTTTCTGACGTCGTAAATTGTTGGTATGATGTGATATGTTTAACCAGCTAATCAGGACAGGTCTCAAGTCACTGTTTTTGCAAATTTCAACAGAGTAAACAATCCGTCCTGATTAAATCTATAGTATCATTGTACAGTAATGTACATGGAGATAATTAATTCATGTCCCTGTCACTAAACTTCTCACTCGCGAAGACCTTAGTCGAATGGCTGCAGAGTTGACACAATATTCCACAAATATAAGTATGTCTTGCATGGGCGCATCGCACCATGGGATGCGCGCGTACATGATTGGCAGGATTTCCGTTTTCTTGTCGTGGGTTTTCCCACATATTTGATACTCGCTCAGAAATTAATGTTCCAGTTGATCACGTGCAAAACTGTTCCGGCATGGCATCGATGTGTTTTCTTTCCTAAACAAGACTAGTCTAGGATCAAGAATAACAGGATAGCAGTTTTTTCCGTCTTGGTGTCATGGATTTTCCAAACATTATACTCGCTCAGAAGTTATTGTTCCAATTGATAATGTGCAAAGCTACCTGCATGCATGGCATCAATGTTCTTTCTTGCCTAGACATGTGTAGGATCAAGAATATATTCAATGAAAAAAAAATTATGAAAAAACCTATACGAGGAAACAGAAGCATAACTGCATTTTCAAGAAATATAATAAAGAGAGTTGTGTTGTTTAAAGAATTTTTGAAGTAAATAATTATACATATATGCATATAAAAATGTACATGTATGTACAAACACACACATACATTTTTATTATGACTTCAGTTAGCTCAAAATGTGTGCTGACGTGACATGAATGAGTTCACGCCAATATTGCCCGATGGAAAGCAGCTTAGCAGCTGAGCCTTGTGCATTTCTTAAAAGGGATCTCAAACTAAAAGAGCAATGTGGATTGAGTGAAAGCAACAACATTAGTATAAACCATCAATGAATGTTTGAGGAAAATCAGACAATCGATTCAAAAGTTATGAATTTTTAAAGTTTTTGTGTTGGAACCAACAATAATATAAAGAAAATATAAAGGAAATTCCACAAAAATTCATTTAATTTTGAAAATTACACATTCCATCAACTTGATGCTGTCAGATTATGTTAAGGGTAGCAATTATTCCCCCTGCTTTCTGAAAAAGGTTAGTCAAGTGCTCTTTCATAATGCTAGAAAAGTGATTTTTTGTGGATTTTTTTTTTTTACATTTTCGTTATATTTTTGTCCAATCATACGTCATAACCTCTAGAAGTCTCCTCATCCAGTGGTTCCAACACAAAAAAAAACTTTAAATATTTCATAACTTTTGCATCGATTGTCCGATTTTCCTCAAACTTTCACTAATAATCCTGTTCTACTAATATTGCTGCTTTCACTCAATCCACAGTGTTCTTTGGGTTTGGGTTCCCTTTAATGTTTCCAGACCAAGTTGTTACAAATTGGTCTCCCTCACCTTCTTTTGCCTACCACTTCCCTTCGAATAAGAGTCTTTATTCAAATGATTTCTTCTCCTGATGTGTCCAAAAATCCGGAGCTTTTTTGGTGACTACCCCCTCACATTCTGTAAATCTAAACATGTACAGTGGACTCCCGTTATAACGTAGTGCTCGGGACCGGCAGTTTTCTGTCGTTATACTGTATCAAAATTTTGTTATAACCGAACAAAATAAACAATATGAATATATTATGGAGTGGATAATGTTGCGGCCCGAATTCTTATTTCGTTGTAACCGGAATTTTGTTATAACCGTGTTCGTTATAACGGGAGTGCACTGTATTACTAAAGTGTATTAATACATTGAATATGCTGGGGGGGGGGGGGGGGGGGTCACGTGACCATTCAGGAGAAGACTTAATGGATGCACAGGTTCGCAAAGAGAACATGACAGATAGTCATTCCAGGAATTTACCGCCAATCGAATACACAGCAAGAACTGTTATCTTTAGCAGCCTAGAATTTAATGTTGTAATCAACACCTTCAGACATAGAATTAAAGTTCTATCATGCATTTGATGTATTTGGTGCAACCCGGGTAAGTCAAAGCACAGACAATGGAATGGACAACGAAAGGATTGATTTGGGCTTTCGGATTACAGTAACATGAAAATCGATTTATTATTATTCTTTTCTTTTGTATATACCACTCAAGGAGAAGATCGGTGTCTCTTGTCCCCGGCAAGGAGGTTGATTTTTTTCCCCTGTTTTTGTTAATGAAGAGTACACACTCTTAACCTGTTCCCGATGCAAGTCACTGTCCACGCCCTCTGAAGCAGCTTCATTACGCACTAACAAAAAAATGAACCCTGGAACTTATTTTCTTTTATTCCCTGTACTTTTATTTATTGCCTGTACTGTCATCCTCCTAGTGTAACACCATAAATCAACCGGTAAGAGTTTGCATTTTCTGAGCGCAGCCCATGAAAGTAACCCCAAATTTATTAAGCAGACTTTCTGAATTTCTCAGACACTGTAGGTGAGTTTTTCCATTGATTTTTTTTTCTTTTATCAAATTTGCATCTGTACGCTTAACGCATTGCAACATGTTTAGCGAAAACTTCCTTTCTAACATGATTATGACGAACTTCTTTAGAAATCAATCTCTGAAAAATCAATGATTGATGATGCCATGTTCGGCATAGAAGTAAAAGATTCTGTTTACTTTGATACTAAAATTTCATAGACACGTTCAGGTTCTGTAAGGAAAATAATACCCTTCCCTCGGGGGTTTTGTTTACAATCCAGTATGTAAAATTTAGGGTCTGTGTGCGTGTGTTTGTGGGGCTAGATTTAAATGTATCGTTGCTGGCTTTTGAATGTCTATCTGAATAAAGAGTCAACATGGGTGAGCATGGTACGTGTTCATTGCCGGTGAAACGACATTTTGCTCGTTACCAAGACAGTTGCTCTGTTCGTATTTTCTCCAAGGACTTACAGGGCTAGGGTTAGGTTTGTGATTGGGCTTTAGGTTTGGTTTGACGTGAAGATTAGGGTTAGCGTTATGTTTTTCGGTAGAATTTATGTTTGGCTTAGCGTGGAAGTATTTAATGGGAGTTACTGTCGCAGGAGCAAATGCCAGATGGAACACCACTGCAATACATCGTGTGCCGTGATATAATTTCAGTGTGTGTATAATGGTCGCAGTCCATTCCATCTGAAAAAGACCTTTAAAGACCAAGTTTGGTCCCGTGAAATCCCCTTCCGTGATGACTCCAATGTCGCCGAGGCCAACACCACTTCGGGGATTTTTTTTTAAACCGCAAACAAACAGACAATGGAATGAACAACGAAAGAATTGTTTTGGGCTTTCGGATTACATTGACATGAAAATCGATTTATTTTTATTCTTTTCTTTTGTATATACCACTAAAGGAGAAGATCGGTGTCTCTTGTCCCCGGCAAGGAGGTTGATTTTTTTCCCCCTGTTTTTGTTAATGAAGAGTACACACTCTTAACCTGTTCCCGATGCAAGTCACTGTCCACGCCCTCTGAAGCAGCTTCATTATGCACTAACAAAAAAAAATGAACCCTGGAACTTATTTTCTTTTATTCCCTGTACTTTTTTTTAATTCCCTGTACTGTCATCCTCCTAGTGTAACACCATGAATCAACCGGTAAGAGTTTGCATTTTCTGAGCGCAGCCCATGAAAGTAACCTCAAAATTATTAAGCAGACTTTCTGAATTTCTCAGACACTGTAGGTGAGTTTTTCCATTGATTTTTGTTTTTTTCTTTTATTAAATTTGCATCTGTACGCTTAACGCATTGCAACATGTTTAGCGAAAACTTCCTTTCTAACATGATTATGACGAACCTCTTTAGATATCAATCTCTGAAAAATCAATGATTGATGATGCCATGTTCGGCATAGAAGTAAAAGATTCTGTTTACTTTGATATTAAAATTTCATAGACACGTTCAGGTTCTGTAAGGAAAATAATACCCTTCTCTCTGGGGTTTTGTTTACAATCTAATATGAAAAATTTAGGGTCTGTGTGTGTGTTTGTGGGGCTAGATTTAAATGTATCGTTGCTGGCTTTTGAATGTCTATCTGAATAAAGAGTAAACATGGGTGAGCATGGTACGTGTTCATTGCCGGTGAAACGACATTTTGCTCGTTAGACAGTTGCTCTGTTCGTATTTTCTCCAAGGACTTACAGGGCTAGGGTTAGGTTTGTGATTGGGCTTTAGGTTTGGTTTGACGTGAAGATTAGGGTTTTCGGTATAATTTATGTTTGGCTTAGCGTGGAAGTATTTAATGGGAGTTACTGTCGCAGGAGCAAATGCCAGATGGAACACCACTGCAATACATCGTGTGCCGTGATATAATTTCAGTGTGTGTATATAATGGTCGCAGTCCATTCCATCTGAAAAAGACCTTTAAAGACCAAGTTTGGTCCCGTGAAATCCCCTTCCGTGATGACTCCAATGTCGCCGAGGCCAACACCACTTCGGGGATTTTTTTTTTTTAAACCGCAAACAAACAGACAGTGGAATGAACAACGAAAGAATTGTTTTGGGCTTTCGGATTACATTGACATGGAAATCGATTTATTTTTATTCTTTTCTTTTGTATATATACTCAAGGAGAAGATCGGTGTCTCTTGTCCCCGGCAAGGAGGTTGATTTTTTTCCTGTTTTTGTTAATGAAGAGTACACACTCTTAACCTGTTCCCGATGCAAGTCACTGTCCACGTCCTCTGAGCAGCTTCATTATGCACTAACAAAAAAAAAAATGAACCCTGGAACTTATTTTCTTTTATTCCCTGTACTTTTTTTTTATTCCCTGTACTGTCATCCTCCTAGTGTAACACCATGAATCAACCGGTAAGAGTTTGCATTTTCTGAGCGCAGCCCATGAAAGTAACCTCAAATCTATTAATAGTATTTTGAAAAGAATTTGTATTGTTAATTGGCATCATTGATGCGAAACAAAATATGGTCAGTCATCGCAACATATTTGACCGAAATTGAATTGAATATAATACAGTCACCGACAAAGCTTTTTCACTTCCAGTGCCAGAAAAGAAGATGTATAAACATTCCTTAATTTCATCGCTTTGGGTCCCCAACCCCCCCCCCCCCCCGAAAAAAACTGAAGCTACAGTCGCCAAGTAGTAATTGTTATGGGCACAGGCGTTACGGGAAATGAGACCTTTTATAGTTCAGTTCAGTTCAGGCCAGCTGAATTTTATTTTCTAATTTCCATATTGCTCAAAGGAATAACACATTCTTTGACATTGATACAACAATTACAAGAATGCAATGTATAGCCTACAACCACATCTTTGGACTTCACATTACAAAATTAATAAGTCCTAAACACAGATGTTAATGGTCATGTTATGCTACAAAGCTGCATCAAGAAGTGACAGATATAATGACAGGGTCTAGATAAAAAGCTAGCTTGTAAAACTGCAGGTCCCAAAATTCACGGATGTGAAAATTACGGAGATCGGATATTAATGACTTGAATAACTATAAACCATTCTAATAATAAAATCAGTATTGAAGAATGGAACTGTATAAACCACATGTTGCTTCGACTTATCTGTTAAATAAATTCATGCACATTTCGTGATATATGATAATTACAATGTACTACATTGTAAGATATTAGATTGTCATATATTTTTCTCAGCCAGCATCCATTTGTAAAAAAAATAAAGCAATATAGAGAAGGTAGATTGTGGCATATAATACACAACAATTATACGATACCTAGTATTCATTGACGAAGTGATACGTATTAGTACGTTTATTGCGTGAAATATTTACATGTAACAAAATAGGGATTTTCTTTCGGTGCCATGAGGGTGATATCCCCTAGAGAAAGTACTCTTAACTGTGAATATCCAACAGTTTATCTCAGCCGATGTCCATTCATATCGAATATACTTCATTGCCCCATGATAGTGAATCTGATTAAGGCTGTCATTTTTGGTGGTAAAAACCTACAACTAGTGTACTATAGGTGATAATGATGCTTTCCTATTTTTTTTTTTCAGATCTCTGCAGTTCATCATTATTTACAACAATCTTACAACAGCCATGATCGTAAACTGATTGAAAATCTTGCTTTTCCGAAAGACTTGTTGTCCTGTCACAGAGGGGTCAGAAGTTCTTTTTTCCCCCAGGAAGATGATGGTCTTTCCGACCTTGAAACATATGACTCACTTTGTTTTCTTTTTTGTGTGCCTCTCACCTTTTCACCTGAAACACATTTGCATGGTAAATTCGGGAAGACTTAGCAGATTAAGTAGTTTGAATTTGTTTCGCCTTTGTGTCTATACAATTGGTCATATAAACCAAATTGCCTGCGTCTCTCAGGAACAATTTGGCAATTTGCTGTTGCTTTGGAGGGCCATGTTGGCATTCTGCAGATTCAGATCTGCCTGTAAGGCTGCCCTGTATCGATGTATAGCTTGGAGCCGGTGGCAGTTCATCGAGACAGAGAGGCATTCAATAGGTTAATGAAAAGGGCGAGGTTCTACGACGTTCTTATGTCCTTGCAGGAGTCATTGTATAGCAAGGCTGGTATATTCGTTAAACATCAGCTTCATTTCCTAGTCATATACTGTGGATGTATTGTGGATATCCTGTAGATATACTGTGATCATCACTTATGACCGTCCTGTCCGTTTGTCATCTGTAACTATATGCGCTTTGCCCGGTAATTGTCATGTGGCTATGCCGTTGGTATGCGTTCGATGTGCTGTACATAGTCCTTCTATCCTTTCCGTTTCTTGCAGTAACGGACTTTACAGGAGGCCTAGCGGATCGAAACGCGTAGAAAACGACAAAGTATAGTACAGATACAGGAGAAAACGTGCAACTATATAGGACAAGGGTCGGATCGCGCTATCCGTTTTTGGCGAGGAAAAACTTTGTGCATGCACAAAGTTTCTGGCCGCTCTGACGGAAATCACCGGAAAATAAACGTCAATCCAAAGGATAAAAAGGACATGAAACGCGATTTAACGGATATCAACGGATGCCAAAAATTGACCTTCGTTTCCCATGCGTTTGCCTTATCCGGCAAAGTGTGACAGGGGCATTCATTACATCAAGCGGCTTTACGGTAAATCTATACTCGACGTACCCCGCCTTGAGAAACAGAGAACGCTAATACCGCTATACAAACATTATACAAAGGAATGCATTCGGATATAAATAACTGGCTGCATAAAGAAACAAGGCTAGTTAACAAATTGCATTACGTTTCCAGAATATTCATTACTGACAATTTTGTGGCAAAGACATTTTGTTAAAGTAAAAGAATGTTCACACCGAACGATGAGAATGCATAATAACAGCAATAAAAACAGACTGCCGAAAGTGCGAAGAGGTAAATGGTGAAAATATCTAGGATCATGATTATCATGACCATCACATCTGCAAACCCCATGTCGTCGAGGTAATTATGTTTCATTATTATTACCACCATAACTATTAACGTCATCGATATAAGCATCAGTCATAATTATGATTTCATAATGAGTTTCATTGATACATACTACTTAACGTACACGATTTAATGATACGTTTACATACATGTAAATACAATACCACATCTTCTAAACAAAAACATTTTAATCACAATAGTACCTATAAAAAGAAAATATATCATCTATATCTTTGTGTATATGCAGAATGGATTAGTGCGCACCCTTCCTTATGAGAACATTCTAGCGACTATTGAACTGCTATTTTTTGACAGTTTTTTTTTCTCATCTTAAATATATTTCAAATATTTTTGCACAAACAGTGATGATCAACTGTTTAACATCATGCAAAGAACTTAACTCTTACCCTTATGACAAGAGTATGTTGTTCTGCGCACATTAATAGTTAATGTAACAATATCTGTATTCTGAGGCATGTACTATAATAGTCTACTAAAGAAGGTCAAAAGTGATGACAAGATATACTGATATACACTGTATGATTATTTCTTTAGTTACATATCCTGGTTTATGTAGTCGACGTTCCCGTCACGCTATCACTGTATTTTTTATATCTTTGTGTGGTTATGTTCTTGTTATATTCTATATTTGTTTGTACTTCCACACCCCGAGAGGGGGGTCGAAAGAGTCAACAAAATTCTACAAATTCTACAAATTCTCTAAATCATATATGATACTGCTAAACCCGTACAAAATCAAACCACATCAGTTGTTGCTTGACAAAGATGAAAGGAATGAAGATTTCAAAGAAGGTACAGGTTGGATATCAGATACTTCAAACATTCAAAAAAACTGGAAACATAATAAATGTCATGTACTTATAGTATTTGATTGGTGACTTTGTTGAAGAGTTGTGATGCACAAAGATATAAGGTAACTATGTCATGCATGAAGAAAGGTGAAGAAGGTGCAAATCAAGTTGCAAAATTACAGGAAACAACTCAACGATGGGATAAACGAATCTCTGAAGAAATGATTAAGTAAACAAGACAGGGAGAATAATACATCATACATTTCTTTAACTGACAAAAGGCAAAGGTCTCGATAGTCATCAAGATCTGGGACTGAACATAAAAGGAAGAAGCATTAAAAAAGAAAAGGGAGTAGATCAAAAGAAGCAGGAGAAGGAGGAACACCGTCATGTCCATTTAGGAGACAGAGAAGGTCTTACGAAAGATGTACAAGTTGTCCTGGGTACAAAATGCCAGCTCCCCCCTCGAAAGCTCAAGCAGGTGATACCAATGATACCAATGATCATTTCGTTGACGAAATGACTGATTTCGTGACGAAATATGCCATGCGACACTTGGCGCTCTATACAATTTGTCCATGGTTTAAACCATGGTTTCAATATTGTACCACCTTCGTTAATTCGGGCCTTTTTGCTTTTCAATATGGATTCGTTTATTTTATTCCCAATAGATATTGGAAGATTACTGCCTTTATAGTCATTTGGGGTTATAAGTTTTGTTCGCGTGTTGCAACTTATAAGCGGTAAAAACAATATGAAACACAAGGCAAGTGTTAATTGATTGTGTCTCCCCCATTTGCGAAGAAGAAATTTTTTTCAGGTGCTGTTCGTTATTCCGAAGGTTCGTTGATCCGAAACACAAATCCCCTATACCTGGAGGTTTACTAACCCGAAAATGAAAAAGGGTTCGTTAATCCGAACATTTGTGGCCTTATTCCGAAGGTTCGTTGTTCCGAAGGTTCGTTAATCTAAAAATGAAATAGGGTTCGTTGATCCGACATGGAATCATAGAGTCCATAACGAACCTTCGGAATAACAAGCTTTGTTTCATTTTCGGATGAACGATCGAATCTTCGGAATAACGAACCTTCGGACTGAAGAACCTTCGGAATAACGAACTTTCGGAATAACGAACTGTAATCGTTTTTTTCTAACTCCCGGAAGTTCATTGACCCCGCCTATGACCTTTGATCTTGTGATGACCTTCAACTTCCCAAGGGACATTTACCAGCCAAGTTTGGTCACAAACTGACATATTGATCAAAAGTTATGATCCATAATCGAAACGCGCCGTAGAACCTTAACATTGGGCCCTACAGTTCGTTGACCTCTGTCTGTGATCTTTCACCTTGTGATGAACTTTAACTCCCCAAGGGACATCTACCATCCAAGTTAAGACACAAACGGACTTCGGGATCAAAAGTTATAAGCCATTATCGAAATGCGCCGTAAAAACCTTAACATTAGGCCCTAAAAGTTTGTTAACCCCTGTATGTGACTTTTGACCTTGTGGTGACCTTCAACTCCCCAAGGGATATCTACCATCAAGCTGTGACCTTTGACCTTGAGGTGACTTTCATGCTTAGTAAAAATGTGTAACTTTGTATAACCACCCTCCCCTCCAAGTTTGAGTGAAAATGAAGTACTCAGTGTAGCGTTAAGAACGGACGTCGGACGGACGGACGGAAGGCGATCCCTTAGATTCCCCTAACCTCTGGTGGGCTCGACAAAAAGCAAGTTTTAACATCGTCTTCATTACACTTCATCTTGAGATGACATCAGATATAACAATTTTACGTTCTCCACCTTTTCAGAAAGTGTTGCAGCTTTATAATTTGATAAGCATTGTGGGATTAACATCAGTATGTTCCAAAATTTGGTTCAAGGCACTCAAAATTTCAGACTTCAGTCGCTTGACCATTTCATATAAACGAACAAAGGATAACTGTTGGCATGGCGATGTATTCAAAATTCCGCAAAGCATCCGATGAAGCATTTAAGAGATTTTATGAATTATCAGAATCCCCTGCTGTAAGGAACTTCGCGCACATTTCTCAGCACTGTATTTTGCAAGTCGGTACTTTTGAACTTGGTTCCCCCCCCCCCCCCCCCCCCCCCCCCTCCCCCGCCATGAAATCCAGGATCCGCCCCTGGCAGCATCAAAAAATAGTGCGGGTTTTAACAATTTAACCATGCTCACCTCAATACGAGTTTTGAGACAAAATAGGAACATTCAGTATAGCAGATTATTTCCAAAAAAAATCATCTTTTCTGTGTATCAAAACGGACACAGCAAGGACACTCTCATTAAAGTTTATTAATGATACACCAGGATATCTGCGAAAGAATATTTTAATAAAATCCCTAAATAAACGTGGCCAGTACTCAATTGTCCGCAACGACGACGGCGGCGGCGGAGTGGGAATCGCGAAAAAAGCAATGCAGAATGCAGAAATCAAATCAAATCAATCTATCCTCGGCGGCGGTCGGGGACTCCTCGACGACGATAACGGCGCCGGAGGAACCCTCTAAGACAATGACGGCGGCGTGGAACTCCTTGACGACCGCGGCGGGGGAGGCAGCTTCGCAGGCTGCGACGACGACGGCGGAGGCGGCAGCTTCGGGGGCAGCGATAGAATAACAATCTTTCCAAGATCAAGCTCTTTCAAACCTGTCTCTCCGCGTCTAATCTGCTGAAAAGCGACGCGCTGTCCTCGTAAAGTCGTATTTCGCGGCCGTTCGAAATCGGGATCAATCTTTCCAAGAATGTCTTCCAGCGTTTGACAATATGTGGTGTGCGCAGTCAGCTCATCGCCCTCAAGAGTTTTCTTCCAATTATTCTGAAGAAGCTCACTTACTTCTATGATCTCACTGATCTGTAGCTTACTGGCACATCTCATGGCTTGCAGCTCTCTGTTAAATACCTCGATACGCCTCCTACAATCTTTAATCAGATGGTCTCTTTTCTCTTGAAGCTCTTCGATCCACTCCTCGCACGTCTGCTCGATCTGTCGGGAGAGCTTCTCCAGGACTTGATTCATCTCTGCCTCCTGTTCCTCGACGAACACGATATATGCCTCAATCTTCGACATCTTGACGTCTGATCGGTCACGTAGCTCGTCGAATTTCTCCTTCAGTTCATCTTCATGCTCTTTGCCGTCAAGAACCTTGTGCCCCGCTTGAGTGTGTTCCATCATGCCACACCGGAAGCAGACAAACCTCTTACACTCGACGCAGAAACACCCCTCGTCCTCAGACTTGTGCTTCTTACATTTACGACTCTCCTTCTTGGAAACTACCCCCGAAATAATGTCTTCCACCTTCACAACCTCGTGTCCCGCAAACTTGTCCCACTTGTTGTGAGTCTTGTGGCAGTTGACGCACATGTAGTCTTTGCATTCTTGGCAGTAGGTGATGGCTATCTTGTTTCTACGACATGCAGTGCAGACTTGTGTCTGGTTTTTGACATCTTCGATTTCAGCCTTGATTGTTTGGCTACGCTGCAGGAGATCAACCTTACCTTTAGGGACGATGGTGATCTTGCGGCAAAGTGGACATGTTATCTCGCGCTCTTTCTGAGATTTAGAGAGTCGTTTCAAACAGTCTTTGCAGTAGGTGTGGGAGCAGGACAGGAGCCTTGGGTCAACAAAGGCGTTTAGGCAAATGGGACACTGGAGGTTACATGTCACGAGGCCATTGACACTGGTTGTCATGGTGATGTTTCTGAGTAAAACGAGAAGAAATGAAAGAAAAAGTTTTGAAGAATTTCTTTGAATCTTTTGACCAGTTTCCTGACTACTTTGGTATAAGGATGTCGAAGGCTGTGTCAGGCTTCTCTTTTCACCATTACGTAGAAAGTGACGACATGCAAGGAGTTGTAACTGATTGACAAATTGCCCTACATCGACGTAAATAAACACTGCATTGATCAGTGTTTTAGTAGTAGCCATGATTGAAAAAACAAACAAACATGGGCGTATACTCGAACAGGATTCGAACCTGCGACCTCCTGATCACCGGACAGGTGTCATCTCCACTAGACCACCGAGCTTCCGCCCGACAGCAAGTGTTGGTTCAAATCCTTCTAGCATGCTGCGAGAACTGCGTAATTATTCAACTTTATGAAATTCTTTCGTCGAGGTGTCGAGGTGAGTTTATTAGATTTTTTATGCCCCCGCCAGAAAGTGGCATTTGAACAAACCAAGAGCACGACAGGAAAACTGCAGTGTATGCACCGCCACAACCATCACCACCATCCACACTCACGCCCAGCAATTACAAGCCACATGACCACCACCACCACTATATCGAACAAAACCAAAAGGACAATGGCGAAACTGCATAATATGTTTTCGGGTTGTCCGTCCGTCATCAATTAAAACGAGTAATGCTGGGTAATCTCAGTAAATTTCTCGTCATCACAATCACATTATGATTGAGATGGGCATGTCTAACTGATCATTAGTGTTCAAAACTTCTGCATGTAGCAAAGACAGTATAATCTTGCATTCGACCTCATCTGTAGTCTTGCATGGGTCATTGCTGGGACACCATTATCGTATCATTTCCAAGCTATCTGATGGAGCTGGTTTCACAGCCAGTTCAAACTAGGATTGAAGAACTACAATATGCATTCCTCTGTCAGAAAAGTAGAGGTGGGTTTGGATTTTGCGATTTTTATCACTGTTTATAGAAACGAAAACCTGAAATCTTTCCGCACATAAAGGCTACTATTTTGATTATGCCAGAAAAGGCATCACAACTGCTAAGTTTTCACTGAATTACTCAATTTTACTAACTACTTACAAATTGTTATAAAAGCAATCATTCGCCTGGGTCAAACGAGATATACAAACCATGAAACGAAAATAAGAAGATTACTTACCTAATCCTGTCAGAACGGAGAACAAAATGTACAAGAATTAGTGGAACTTTTCCTCGAGTTTCTGACGTCGTAAATTGTTGGTATGATGTGATATGTTTAACCAGCTAATCAGGACAGGTCTCAAGTCACTGTTTTTGCAAATTTCAACAGAGTAAACAATCTGTCCTGATTAAATCTATAGTATCATTGTACACGGAGATTAATTGATGTCCCTGTCACTAAACTTCTCACTCGCGAAGACCTCAGTCGAATGACTGCAGAGTTGACACAATATTCCACAAATATAAGTATGTCTTGCATGGGCGCATCGCACCATGGGATGCGCGCGTACATGATTGGCAGGATTTCCGTTTTCTTGTCATGGGTTTTCCCACATATTTGTTACTCGCTCAGAAGTTATTGTTCCAGCTGATCACGTGTAAAACTGTTCCTGCATGGCATCGATGTGTTTTCTTTCCTAAACAAGACTAGTCTAGGATCAAGAATAACAGGATAGCAGTTTTTCCGTCTTGGTGTCAGGGATTTTCCAAACATTATACTCGCTCAGAAGTTATTGTTCCAATAAATAATGTGCAACGCTGTTCCTGCATGGCATCAATGTTCTTTCTTGCCTAGACATGTGTAGGATCAAGAATATATTCAATGAAAAAAAAAAATGATGAAAAAAACCTATACAAGGAAACAGAAGCATAACTGCATTTTCAAGATAATAAAGACAGTTGTGTTGTTTAAAGAATTTTTGAAGTAAATAATTATACATATATGCATATAAAAATGTACATGTATGTACAAACACACACATACATTTTATTATAATCATCACTTCAGTTAGCTCAAAATGTGTGCTGATGTGACATGAATGAGTTCACGCCAATATTGCCCGATGGAAAGCAGCTTAGCAGCTGAGCCTTGTGCATTTCTTAAAAGGGATCTCAAACTAAAAGAGCAATGTGGATTGAGTGAAAGCAACAACATTAGTATAAACCATCAGTGAATGTTTGAGGAAAATCAGACAATCGATTCAAAAGTTATGCATTTTTAAAGTTTTTGTGTTGGAACCGCTGGATAAGGAGACTGCTGGAGGTTATGGACAACAATAATATAAAGAAAATATAAAGGAAATTCCACAAAAATTCATTTAATTTTGAAAATTACACATTCCATCAACTTGATGCTGTCAGATTATGTTAAAAGTAGCAATTATTCCCCCTGCTTTCTGAAAACGGTTAGTCAAGTGTTCTTTCATAATGCTAGAAAAGTGATCTTTTTTGTGGATTTTTTTTTTTTACATTTTCTTTATATTGTTGTCCAATCATACGTCATAACCTCTAGAAGTCTCCTCATCCAGTGGTTCCAACACACAAAAAAACTTTAAATATTTCATAACTTTTGCATCGATTGTCCGATTTTCCTCAAACTTTCACTGATAATCCTGTTCTACTAATGTTGCTGCTTTCACTCAATCCACAGTGTTCTTTGGGTTTGGGTTCCCTTTAATGTTTCCAGACCAAGTTGTTACAAATTGGTCTCCTCACCTTCTTTTGCCTACCACTTCCCTTCGAATAAGAGTCTTTATTCAAATGATTTCTTCTCCTGATGTGTCCAAAAATCCGGAGCTTTTTTGGTGACTACCCCCTCACATTCTGTAAATCTAAACATGTACAGTGGACTCCCGTTATAACGTAGTGCTCGGGACCGGCAGTTTTCTGTCGTTATACTGTATCAAAATTTTGTTATAACCGAACAAAATAAACAATATGAATATATTATGGAGTGGATAATGTTGCGGCCCGAATTCTTATTTCGTTGTAACCGGAATTTTGTTATAACCGTGTTCGTTATAACGGGAGTGCACTGTATTACTAAAGTGTATTAATACATTGAATATGCTGGGGGGGGGGGGGGTCACGTGACCATTCAGGAGAAGACTTAATGGATGCACAGGTTCGCAAAGAGAACATGACAGATAATCATTCCAGGAATTTACCGCCAATCGAATACACAGCAATAACTGTTATCTTTAGCAGTCTAGAATTTAATGTTGTAATCAACACCTTCAGACATAGAATTAAAGTTCTATCATGCATTTGATGTATTTGGTGCAACCCGGGTAAGTCAAAGCACAGACAATGGAATGAACAACGAAAGAATTGTTTTGGGCTTTCGGATTACATTAACATGAAAATCGATTTATTATCATTCTTTTCTTTTGTATATACCACTCAAGGAGAAGATCGGTGTCTCTTGTCCCCGGCAAGGAGGTTGATTTTTTCCCCCTGTTTTTGTTAATGAAGAGTACACACTCTTAACCTGTTCCCGATGCAAGTCACTGTCCACGCCCTCTGAAGCAGCTTCATTATGCACTAACAAAAAAAATGAACCCTGGAACTTATTTTCTTTTATTTCCTGTACTTTTTTTTTAATTCCCTGTACTGTCATCCTCCTAGTGTAACACCATGAATCAACCGGTAAGAGTTTGCATTTTCTGAGCGCAGCCCATGAAAGTAACCCCAAATTTATTAAGCAGACTTTCTGAATTTCTCAGACACTGTAGGTGAGTTTTTCCATTGATTTTTTTTTCTTTTATCAAATTTGCATCTGTACGCTTAACGCAGCAACATGTTTAGCGAAAACTTCCTTTCTAACATGATTATGACGAATTTCTTTAGAATTCAATCCCTTAAAAATCAATGATTGATGATGTCATGTTCGGCATAGAAGTAAAAGATTCTGTTTACTTTGATACTAAAATTTCATAGACACGTTCAGGTTCTGTAAGGAAAATAATACCCTTCCCGCGGGGGTTTTGTTTACAATCCAATATGTAAAATTTAGGGTCTGTGTGCGTGTGTTTGTGGGGCTAGATTTAAATGTATCGTTGCTGGCTTTTGAATGTCTATCTGAATAAAGAGTCAACATGGGTGAGCATGGTACGTGTTCATTGCCGGTGAAACGACATTTTGCTCGTTAGACAGTTGCTCTGTTCGTATTTTCTCCAAGGACTTACAGGGCTAGGGTTAGGTTTGTGATTGGGCTTTAGGTTTGGCTTGACGTGAAGATTAGGGTTAGCGTTATGTTTTTCGGTAGAATTTTTGTTTGGCTTAGCGTGGAAGTATTTAATAGGAGTTACTGTCGCAGGAGCAAATGCCAGATGGAACACCACTGCAATACATCGTGTGCCGTAATATAATTACAGTGTGTGTATAATGGTTGCAGTCCATTCCATCTGAAAAAGACCTTTAAAGACCAAGTTTGGTCCCGTGAAATCCCCTTCCGTGATGACTCCAATGTCGCCGAGGCCAACACCACTTCGGGGATTTTTTTTTTTAAACCGCAAACAAACAGACAATGGAATGAACAACGAAAGAATTGTTTTGGGCTTTCGGATTACATTAACATGAAAATCGATTTATTATTATTCTTTTCTTTTGTATATACCACTCAAGGAGAAGATCGGTGTCTCTTGTCCCCGGCAAGGAGGTTGATTTTTCCCCTGTTTTTGTTAATGAAGAGTACACACTCTTAACCTGTTCCCGATGCAAGTCACTGTCCACGCCCTCTGAAGCAGCTTCATTATGCACTAACAAAAAAAAAAAATGAACCCTGGAACTTATTTTCTTTTATTCCCTGTACTTTTATTTATTCCCTGTACTGTCATCCTCCTAGTGTAACACCATGAATCAACCGGTAAGAGTTTGCATTTTCTGAGCGCAGCCCATGAAAGTAACCTCAAAATTATTAAGCAGACTTTCTGAATTTCTCAGACACTGTAGGTGAGTTTTTCCATTGATTTTTGTTTTTTTCTTTTATCAAATTTGCATCTGTACGCTTAACGCATTGCAACATGTTTAGCGAAAACTTCCTTTCTAACATGATTATGACGAACCTCTTTAGATATCAATCTCTGAAAAATCAATGATTGATGATGCCATGTTCGGCATAGAAGTAAAAGATTCTGTTTACTTTGATATTAAAATTTCATAGACACGTTCAGGTTCTGTAAGGAAAATAATACCCTTCTCTCTGGGGTTTTGTTTACAATCTAATATGAAAAATTTAGGGTCTGTGTGTGTGTTTGTGGGGCTAGATTTAAATGTATCGTTGCTGGCTTTTGAATGTCTATCTGAATAAAGAGTAAACATGGGTGAGCATGGTACGTGTTCATTGCCGGTGAAACGACATTTTGCTCGTTAGACAGTTGCTCTGTTCGTATTTTCTCCAAGGACTTACAGGGCTAGGGTTAGGTTTGTGATTGGGCTTTAGGTTTGGTTTGACTTGAAGATTAGGGTTAGCGTTATGTTTTTCGGTAGAATTTATGTTTGGCTTAGCGTGGAAGTATTTAATGGGAGTTACTGTCGCAGGAGCAAATGCCAGATGGAACACCACTGCAATACATCGTGTGCCGCGATATAATTTCAGTGTGTGTATAATGGTCGCAGTCCATTCCATCTGAAAAAGACCTTTAAAGACCAAGTTTGGTCCCGTGAAATCCCCTTCCGTGATGACTCCAATGTCGCCGAGGCCAACACCACTTCGGGGATTTTTTTTTTTAAACCGCAAACAAACAGACAATGGAATGAACAACGAAAGAATTGTTTTGGGCTTTCGGATTACATTAACATGAAAATCGATTTATTTTTATTCTTTTCTTTTGTATATACCACTCAAGGAGAAGATCGGTGTCTCTTGTCCCCGGCAAGGAGGTTAATTTTTACCCACGCCGATGAAAATCGGCAGGGGGTTATGTAAAGGGTTCCGTATGTTTGTTTGTTTGTTTGTTTGTTTGTTTGTTTGTTTTTTTGTTTTTTTTTTTGTTTGTTTGTTTGTTTGTTTGTTTGTTTGTTTGTTTGTTTGTTTGTGTACAAGATAACAAGAGAACGGGTAAACGGATTTGCACGAAATGTTCAGGGAATGTTTGGATAATGACAGGAAAGAATCGATTAGATTTTGGTGATAATCGGTTGACCCTTGCAAATTCTGTGTGACCTTGAAGTTTTGACCCCATGGTATAGTGACCATTCCGAAAATTTCCCGTTTCTCACTTTGCGATTTTCCGCTACCATACGAACACATAAACTCCCCAACGATCCGACTTCGCTGCTCAAATGTTCGTAAGAATTCCGAAATTTACGTTTAGGCCTATTTGAGGGACTATGTCCTTCTAGATTTATGAAAGTTCGTTCTCCGTCATCACAAACTGGCCCGTATTTTGATGATTTTTCAAATTAACATTGATTGTTTTTTTCGTTGGAGGAGCATTTTGCTCGGTCGCAGTCACACTGCACGATATGCGTGCTCGATGTCAATGCGTGTGCAAGGCCGCTGAAAATGCATCGCGCTCTACACTGTTGGTGCAAAATTGCACCGGGGACGTTGCGGCGCTCGTTGGTGGCCGAATACTGGTGCAGTAGACATTTGCATTCAACCCTTGCATTGAATAATTCCCGTAGACACTAATCACAGGGGTAATTGCCAAGGGGGTACGTAAATTTTGTTTTTCTTTTTTGCTTTTGTGGATACCATCAAAGATCGTACACTCATACGACCTTTGATATTTGATGATTTTTCAAATTAACATTGATTGTTTTTTTCGTTGGAGGAGCGTTTTGCTCGGTCGCAGTCACACTGCACGATATGCGTGCTCAATGTCAATGCGTGTGCAAGGCCGCTGAAAATGCATCGCGCTCTACACTGTTGGTGCAAAATTGCACCGGGGACGTTGCGGCGCTCGTTGGTGGCCGAATACTGGTGCAGTAGACATTTGCATTCAACCCTTGCATTGAATAATTCCCGTAGACACTATTTCATAGGGGTAATTGCCTAGGGGGTACGTAAATTTTGTTTTTCTTTTTTGCTTTTGTGGATACCATCAAAGATCGTACACTCATACGACCTTTGATATTTGATGATTTTTCAAATTAACATTGATTGTTTTTTTCGTTGGAGGAGCATTTTGCTCGGTCGCAGTCACACTGCACGATATGCGTGCTCAATGTCAATGCGTGTGCAAGGCCGCTGAAAATGCATCGCGCTCTACACTGTTGGTGCAAAATTGCACCGGGGACGTTGCGGCGCTCGTTGGTGGCCGAATACTGGTGCAGTAGACATTTGCATTCAACCCTTGCATTGAATAATTCCCGTAGACACTAATCATAGGGGTAATTGCCTAGGGGGTACGTAAATTTTGTTTTTCTTTTTTGCTTTTGTGGATACCATCAAAGATCGTACACTCATACGACCTTTGATATCATCACACTCTCGGCTTGCTATAATCAAAATATCCCGCAAGAAAACGGCGTATTTCTCGATTTTTAGCGCTTTTTCCGCGACCCGTCGCGTAGACAATACTCTTAAAACTGGACTTAATTCGCGCGCGCTTGGAAAAGTTCCGATTCTGCACTTTTGACGGTGGAATTTGGGATTTTCGATGGATTTTTGGAGGAGACTTAAGGACTTTCCTGTACGTGAATGAGTGTTAATACCGTATGTGTAATGATGTGATTTGCGTGTGATGTGACTGTAGAACCAAAGATCGTACACTTCAGTGTACGATCTTTGGTAGAACTCACTGGCTGGTGATAAAGCACACTGGCAATTAAGTGGCCGAATTCTGGTAGATGACCGAATGCACATTATGTTTACCCCGACTTTGTACTTAGGCGTGGGTCTGCCGCCTTTGACGGCCCCTCTCTAGTTTCCCCTGTTTTTGTTAATGAAGAGTACACACTCTTAACCTGTTCCCGATGCAAGTCACTGTCCACGCCCTCTGAAGCAGCTTCATTATGCACTAACAAAAAATGAACCCTGGAACTTATTTTCTTTTATTCCCTGTACTTTTTTTTTATTCCCTGTACTGTCATCCTCCTAGTGTAACACCATGAATCAACCGGTAAGAGTTTGCATTTTCTGAGCGCAGCCCAGGAAAGTAACCTCAAAATTATTAAGCAGACTTTCTGAATTTCTCAGACACTGTAGGTGAGTTTTTTCCATTGAGTTTTGTTTTTTTTTTCTTTTATTAAATTTGCATCTGTACGCTTAACGCATTGCAACATGTTTAGCGAAAACTTCCTTTCTAACATGATTATGACGAACTTCTTTAGAAATCAATCTCTGAAAAATCAATGATTGATGATGCCATGTTCGGCATAGAAATAAAAGATTCTGTTTACTTTGATACTAAAATTTCATAGACACGTTCAGGTTCTGTAAGGAAAATAATACCCTTCTCTCTGGGGTTTTGTTTACAATCTAATATGTAAAATTTAGGGTCTGTGTGTGTGTGTGTGTGTTTGTGGGGCTAGATTTAAATGTATCGTTGCTGGCTTTTGAATGTCTATCTGAATAAAGAGTCAACATGGGTGAGCATGGTACGTGTTCATTGCCGGGGAAACGACATTTTGCTCGTTAGACAGTTGCTCTGTTCGTATTTTCTCCAAGGACTTACAGGGCTAGGGTTAGGTTTGTAATTGGGCTTTAGGTTTGGTTTGACGTGAAGATTAGGGTTAGCGTTATGTTTTTCGGTAGAATTTATGTTTGGCTTAGCGTGGAAGTATTTAATGGGAGTTACTGTCGCAGGAGCAAATGCCAGATGGAACACCACTGCAATACATTGTGTGCCGTAATATAATTACAGTGTGTGTATAATGGTTGCAGTCCATTCCATCTGAAAAAGACCTTTAAAGACCAAGTTTGGTCCCGTGAAATCCCCTTCCGTGATGACTCCAATGTCGCCGAGGCCAACACCACTTCGGGGATTTTTTTTTAAACCGCAAACAAACAGACAATGGAATGAACAACGAAAGAATTGTTTTGGGCTTTCGGATTACATTAACATGAAAATCGATTTATTATCATTCTTTTCTTTTGTATATACCACTCAAGGAGAAGATCGGTGTCTCTTGTCCCCGGCAAGGAGGTTGATTTTTTTCCCTGTTTTTGTTAATGAAGAGTACACACTCTTAACCTGTTCCCGATGCAAGTCACTGTCCACGCCCTCTGAAGCAGCTTCATAATGCGCTAACAAAAAAAAATGAACCCTGGAACTTATTTTCTTTTATTCCCTGTACTTTTGTTTAATTCCCTGTACTGTCATCCTCCTAGTGTAACACCATGAATCAACCGGTAAGAGTTTGCATTTTCTGAGCGCAGCCCATGAAAGTAACCTCAAATCTATTAATAGTATTTTGAAAAGAATTTGTATTGTTAATTGGCACCATTGATGCGAAACAAAATATGGTCAGTCATCGCAATATATTTGACCGAAATTGAATTGAATATAATACAATCACCGACAAAGCTTTTTCACTTCCAGTGCCAGAAAAGAAGATGTATAAACATTCCTTAATTTCATCGCTTTGGGTCCCCAACCCCCCCCCCCCCCCCCGAAAAAAACTGAAGCTACTGTCGCCAAGTAGTAATTGTTATGGGCACAGGCGTTACGGGAAATGAGACCTTTTATAGTTCAGTTCAGTTCAGGCCAGCCGAATTTTATTTTCTAATTTCCATATTGCTCAAAGGAATAACACATTCTTTGACATTGATACAACAATTACAAGAATGCAATGTATAGCCTACAACCACATCTTTGGACTTCACATTACAAAATTAATAAGTCCTAAACACAGATGTTAATGGTCATGTTATGCTACAAAGCTGTATCAAGAAGTGACAGAAATAATGATGGAGCCTACATAAAAGCTAGCTTGTAAAACTGCAGGTCCCAAAATTCACGGATGTGAAAATTACGGAGATCGGATATTAATGACTTGAATAACTATAAACCATTCTAATAATAAAATCAGTATTGAAGAATGGAACTGTATAAACCACATGTTGCTTCGACTTATCTGTTAAGTAAATTCATGCACATTTCGTGATATATGATAATTAGAATGTACTACATTGTAAGATATTAGATTGTCATACAGTTAAACTCGCCTAAGTCGACATCGCATATGTCGAATATTTGCACAAGTCGATGATTTTAAAAAGTCCCGATTTTTCCCCATTGACTTACGTGTATTAATTCACTCACAAGTCGAATTTTGTAAGTCGAATACTCGCCTAAGTCCATGAAATTCCAAGAACACTTTCACGGAAAAACCATTAAATTCACTGTGCCTAAGTCGAATAAGATTTTATTGTGCAATAAATCACTGTCAAAATCACGAGACGCCAATTTTTGTTTACATAAGACCTAGCCCGACCAGACAGGTGACAAAAAATGATCTAAAGTATCAAAATTCAAAGCGAACTCATGCGATTGTTGAACTCTTTTCGTGTTTGGAGGTCCGCTGGTACAGCCCTGTGGCGCTACGTATGTACAGTGACTAGGCTGTATAGTCTGTGTATGTTTGCAGTCTGCGCTGTGCAGTGGATGGATGAAGCTGCTGAGTTTTCAAAGCGGAAAGAAGGGGGAAAGTTACGGGCACGGGTAAATCAGAATTACATCTCTACACGCATTTCAAGCCACGGTATGGTTAATTGGAATCAGTCACTGCTCAAATATCGTTCATATTCACTTCCCCAAGGTTTAACAAGGGTGTAAAGTAATCGGACCTGTGCCAATACTAATAATACACTGTCCATGCAAAGTTAGCCGCGGCCCTGCCGGGCGACCCGTGCTGCGGCACACCTCTCCAGCTCTCGGCTCCAGAGTAGACAACATAATACGTGTGGTGTACCAGTAACTGTTGTTAAGTTGATTTTTTTCGACTTACGCACAAGTCGAAAATCGCCTAAGTCGATGTGTTTGCTCAGTCCCGAGAAGATGGACTTATGCGAGTTTAACTGTATATTTTTCTCAGCCAGCATCCATTTGTTAAAAAAATAAAGCAATATAGAGAAGGTAGATTGTGGCATATAATACACAACAATTATACGATACCTAGTATTCATTGACGAAGTGATACGTATTAGTACGTTTATTGCGTGAAATATTTACATGTAACAAAATAGGGATTTTCTTTCGGTGCCATGAGGGTGATATCCCCTAGAGAAAGTACTCTTAACTGTGAATATCCAACAGTTTATCTCAGCCGATGTCCATTCATATCGAATATACTTCATTGCCCCATGATAGCGAATCTAATTAAGGCTGTCATTTTTGGTGATAAAACTACAACTAGTGTACTATAGGTGAGAATGATGCTTTCCTAATTTTTTTTTTATTCAGATCTCTGCAGTTCATCATTATTTACAACA
Source organism: Diadema antillarum (assembly GCF_040938485.1). Taxonomy (NCBI): domain Eukaryota; kingdom Metazoa; phylum Echinodermata; class Echinoidea; order Diadematoida; family Diadematidae; genus Diadema; species Diadema antillarum. The sequence goes on from NW_027271797.1 coordinate 676,506, forward strand.
ATCTTACAACAGCCATTATCGTAAAACTGACTGAAAATATTGCTTTTCAGAAAGACTTGTTGTCCTGTCACAGAGGGGTCAGAAGTTCTTTTTTTTTCCCCAGGAAGATGATGGTCTTTCCGACCTTGAAACATATGATTCATTTTGCTTTCTTTTCGGCGTGCCTCTCACCTTTTCACCTAAAACATATTTGCATGGTAAATTCGGGAAGACTTAGCAAACTAAGTAGTTTGAATTTGTTTCGCCTTTGTGTCTGTGACAATTGGTCATACAAACCAAATTGCTTGCGTCTCTCAGGAACAATTTGCCAATTTGCTGTTGCGTGCGTTGCCTCCTTAAGGCGGTAATATACTTTTGGAGGGCCATGTTGGCATTCTGCAGATTCCGATCTGCCTGTAAGGCTGCCCTGTATCGATGTATAGCTTGGAGCCGGTGGCAGTTCATCGAGACAGAGAGGCATTCAATAAGTTAATGATAAGGGCGAGGTTCTTCGACGTTCTTATATCCTTGCAGGAGTCATTGTATAGCAAGTCTGGTATATTCGTTAAACATCAGCTTCATTTCCTAGTAATATACTATGGATATGTTGTGGATATCCTGTAGATATGCTGTGATCATCACTTATGACCGTCCTGTCCGTTTCTCATCAGTAACTATATGCGTTTTGCCCGGTAATTGTCATGTGGCTATGCCGTGGGTATGCGTTCGATGTGCTGTAAATAGTCCTTGTATCCGTTCCATTTCTTGCAGCAACGGACTTTACAGGAGGCCTAGCGGATCGAAACGCGTAGAAAACGACAAAGTATAGTACAGATACAGGAGAAAACGTGCAACTATAGGACAAGGGTTGGATCGCGCTATCCGTTTTTGGCGAGGAAAAACTTTGTTCATGCACAAAGTTTCCTGGCCGCTCTGACGGAAATCACCGGAAAATAAACGTCAGTCCAAAGGATAAAAAGGACATGAAACGCGTTTTAACGGATATCAACGGATGCCAAAAACCGACCTTCGTTTCCCATGCGTTTGCCTTATCCGGAAAAGTGTGACAGGGGCATTCATTACATCAAGCGGCTTTACGGTAAAGCTACAATACTCGACGTACCCCGCCTTGAGAAACAGAGAGCGCTAATACTGCTAGATACAAGCATTATACAAAGGAATGCATTCGGATATAAATAACTGGCTGCATAAAGAAACAAGGCTAGTTAACAAATTTTCCAGAATATTCATTACTGACAATTTTGTGACAACGACATTTTTGTTAAGTAAAAGAATGTTCACACCGAACGATGATAATGCATACTAACAGCAATAAAAACAGACTACCGAAAGTGCAAAGAGGTAAATGGTGAAAATATCTAGGATCATAATCATCATGACCATCACATCTGCAAACCCCATGTCGTCGAGGTAATTATGTTTTATCATTATTGCCACCATAACTATTAACGTCATCGATATAAGCATCAGTCACAATTATGATTTAATAATGAGTTTCATTAATACATACTACTTAACGTAAACAATTTAATGATACGTTTACATACATGTAAATACAATACCACCTCTTATAAACAAAAACATTTTAATCACACTAACACCTATAAAAAGAAAATATATCATCTATATCTTTGTGTATATGCAGAATGGATTAGTGCGCACCCTTCCTTATGAGAACATTCTAGCGACTATTGAACTATTTTTTGACATTTTTTTTTCTCATCATTGATATATTTCAAATATTCTTGCACAAACAGTGATGATCAACTGTTTAACATCATGCAAAGAACTTAACTCTTACCCTTATGACAATAGTATGTTGTTCTGTGCACGTTACTAGTTAATGTAACAATATCTGTATTCTGAGGCATGTACTATAATAGTCTACAAAAGAAGGTCAAAAGTGATGACAAGATATACACTGTATGATTATTTCTTTAGTTACATATCCTGGTTTATGTAGTCGACGTTCCCGTCACGCTATCACTGTATTTTCTATATCTTTGTGTGGTACTGTATAATCTACAAGAATTGTATTTACTAGTCTGTTAAACTGTTATTTATATTCTATATTTGTTTGTACTTCAATATCCCGAGAGGGGGGGGGGGGGTCGAAAGAGTCAACAAAATTCTACAAATTCTACAAATTCTCTAAATCATATATGATACTGCTAAACCCGTACAAAATCAAACCACATCAGTTGTTGCTTGACAAAGATGAAAGGAATGAAGATTTCAAAGAAGGTACAGGTTGGATATCACATACTTCAAACATTCAAAAAACTGGAAACATAATACATGTCATGTACTTATAGTATTTGATTGGTGACTTGTGATGCACAAAGATATAAGGTAACTATGTCATGCATGAAGAAAGGTGAAGAAGGTGCAAATCAAGTTGCAAAATTACAGGAAACAACTCAACGATGGGATAAACGAATCTCTGAAGAAATGATTAAGTAAACAAGACATGGAGAATCAATACATCATACATTTCTTTAACTGACAAAAGGCAAAGGTCTCGAGAGTCATCAAGATCTGGGACTGAACATAGAAGGAAGAAGCATTAAAAAAGAAAAGGGAGTAGAACAAAAGAAGCAGAAGAAGGAGGATAACCGTCATGTCCATTTAGGAGACAGAGGAGGTCTTACGAAAGATGTACAAGTTGTCCTGGGTACAAAACGCCAGCTCCCCGGTCGAAAGCTCACGCAGGTGATACCAACGATACCAATGATCATTTCGTTGACGAAATGACTGATTTCATAACGAAATATGCCATGCGACACTTGGCGCTCTACACAATTTGTCCATGGTTTAAACCATGGTTTCAATATTGTACCACCTTCGTGAATTCGGGCCTTTGTGCTTTTCAATATGGATTTGTTAATTCATTCCCAATAGACATTGGACGATTACTGCTTTTATAGTCATTTGCGGTTATAAATTTTGTTCGTGTGTTGCAACTTATAAGCGGTAAAACAATATGAAACACAAGGCAACTGCCAATTGTGTCTCGCCCATTCGTGAAGAAAACAGTGATGTTTTTTCTAACTCCCGAAAGTTCACTGACCCTGCCTATGACCTTTGATCTTGTGGTGACCTTTAACTTCCCGAGGGAAATTTACCAGCCAAGTTTGTTCACAAACGGACATATTGATCAAAAAGTTATGAGCCATAATCGAAAAGCGCCGTAAAATACCTCAACATTGGGCCCTAAAGTTCGTTGACCCCTGTCTGTGATCTTTGACCTTGTGATGAACTTTAACTCCCCAAGGGACATCTACCATCCAAGTTTGGTCACAAACAGACGTGTGGATCAAAAGTTATGAACCATAATCAAAACGCGCGGTAAAAACTTAATATTGGGCCCTAATAGTTTGTTGACCCCTGCCTGTGACCTTTGACCTTGAGGTGACTTTCATGCTTAGTAAAAATGTGTAACTTTGTATAACCACCCTCCCCTCCAAGTTTGAGTGAAAATGAAGTATTCAGTGTAGCGTTAAGAACGGACGCCGGACGGACGGACAGAAGGCGATCCTTTAGATTCCCCTAACCTCCGGTGGGCTCGACAAAAAGCAAGTTTTAACATCGTCTTCATTACACTTCATCTTGAGATGATCACAGATATAACAACTTTACGTTCTCCATCTTTTCAGAAAGTGTTGCTGCTTTATATTCTGATTAACATTGTGGGATTGACATCTGCAGGAAGAATATTTCGAGCCTTCAAATGAAGCATATTCCAAAATTCGGTTCAAGGCACTCAATTTTTCAGACTTCAGTCACTTGGCCACATTTAATAGGCCTACGAAGGAAAGGATAACTGTTGGCGATGTATTCAAAATTCCGCAAAACATCAGATGAAGCATTTATGAGATTCTATCAATTATCAGAATCCCCGGCCGTAAGGAACTTCGCACACATTTCTCAGTACTGTATTTTCCAAGTCGCTACTTTGGAACTTGGTACCCCCCTCCCCTAGGCCATGAAATCCTGGATCCGCCACTGACAACATAATAAAGAATAGTGCAAAGTCTAAATTCCACCATGCTCACCTCAATACGATTTTTTTTTTCTGGAAAAAATAGGAATATTTAGTACAGCAGATCCTTAAAAACAAAAATCATCATTTCTGTGTATCAAAACAGACAAAGCAAGGGCGCTCTCATTAAAGCTTAATAAATGATACACCAGGATATCTGCGAAATAATATTTCAATAAAATCCCTAAAATAAACGTGGCCAGTACCGATGAGTATTCAATTGTTCGCAACGACGACGGCGGCGTGGGAATCGCGAAAAAAGCAATGCAGAATGCAGAATGCAGAAATCAAATCAAATCAAATCAAATCAATTATATCCTCGGCGGCGGCCCGGGACTCCTCGACGACGATAACGGCGGCGGGGGAACCCTCTAAGACAATGGCGGCGGGGGACTCCTTGAAGACCGCGGCGGTGGAGGCAGCTTCGGAGGCTGCGACGACGACGGCGCAGGCGGCAGCTTCGGGGGCAGCGATAGAATAACAATCTTTCCAAGATCAAGCTCATTCCAGCCTGTCTCTCCGCGTCTAGTCTGCAGAAAAGCAACGCGCTGTCCTTGTAAAGTCGTATTTCGCGGCCGTTCGTAATCGGGAGCAATCTTTCCGAGAATGTCTTCCAGTTTTTGACAACATTTGGCGTGCGCAGTCAGCTCTTCGCCCTCTAGAGTTTTCTTTATATTATTCTGAAGACGCTCACTTACTTCCTTGATCTGACTGATCTGTAGCTTACTGGCATATCTCATGGCTTGCAGCTCTCTGTTCAATACCTCGATACGCCTCGTACAATCTTTAATCAAATGGTCTCTTTTCTCTTGAAGCTCTTCGATCCACTCCTCACATGTCTGCTTAATCTCTCGGGAGAGCTTCTCCAGGACTTGCTCCATCTTTGCCTCCTGTTCCTCGACAAACACGATGTATGCATCAATCTTCGACATCTTGACGTCTGATCGGTCACGTAGCTCGTCGAATTTCTCCTTCAGTTCATCTTCATGCTCTTTGCCGTCAAGAACCTTGTGCCCCGCTTGAGTGTGTTCCATCATGCCACACCGGAAGCAGACAAACCTCTTACACTCGACGCAGAAACACCCCTCGTCCTCAGACTTGTGCTTCTTACATTTACGACTCTCCTTCTTGGAAACTACCCCCGAAATAATGTCTTCCACCTTCACAACCTCGTGTCCCGCAAACTTGTCCCACTTGCTGTGAGTCTTGTGGCAGTTGACGCACATGTAGTCTTTGCATTCTTGGCAGTAGATGATGGCTATCTTGTTTCTACGACATGCAGTGCAGACTTGTGTCTGGTTTTTGACATCTTCGATTTCAGCCTTGATTGTTTGGTTACGCTGCAGGAGATCAATCTTTCCTTTAGGGACGATGGTGATCTTGAGGCAAAGTGGACATGTTATCTCGCGCCCTTTCTGAGATTTAGAGAGTCGTTTCAAACAGTCTTTGCAGTAGGTGTGGGAGCAGGACAGGAGCCTTGGATCAACAAAGGTGTTTAGGCAAATGGGACACTGGAGGTTACATGTCACGAGGCCATTGACACTGGTTGTCATGGTGATGTTTCTGAGTAAAACGAGAAGAAATGAAAGAAAAAGTTTTGAAGAATTTCTTTGAATCTTTTGACCAGTTTCCTGACTAGGCCTACTTTGGTATAAGGATGTCAAAGGCTGTGTCAGGCTTCTCTTTTCACCATTACGTAGAAAGTGACGACATGCAAGGAGTTGTAACTGATTGACAAATTGCCCTACATCGACGTAAATAAACACTGCATTGATCAGTGTTTTAGTAGTAGCCATGATTAAAAAAAACAAACAAACATGGGCGTATACTCGAGCAGGACTCAAACCTGCGACCTCCTGATCACCGGACAGGTGTCATCTCCACTAGACCACCGAGCATCCGCCCGACAGCAAGTGTTGGTTCAAATCCTTCTGGCATGCTGCGAGAACTGCGTCATTATTCAAATTTATGAAATTCTTCCGTCGAGGTGTCGAGGTGAGTTTATTAGATTTTTTATGCCCCCGCCAGAAAGTGGCATTTGAACAAACCAAGAGCACGACAGCAAAACCGCAGTGTATGCACCGCCACAACCATCACCACCATCCACATTCACGCCCAGCAATTACAAGCCACATGACCACCACCACCACTATATCCAACAAAACCAAAAGGACAATGGCGAAACTGCATAATATGTTTTCGGGTTGTCCGTCCATCATCAATTAAGACGAGTAATGCTGGGTAATCTCAGTAAATTTCTCGTCATCACTATCACATTATGATTGAGATGGGCATGTCTAACTGATTATTAGTGTTCAAAACTTCTGCATGTAGAAAAGACAGTATAATCTTGCATTCGACCTCATCTGTAGTCTTGCATGGTTCATTGTTGGGACACCATTATCGTATCATTTCCAAGCTATCTGATGGAGCTGGTTTCACAGCCAGTTCAAACTAGGATTGAAGAACTACAATATGCATTCCTCTGTCAGAAAAGTAGAGGTGGGTTTGGATTTTGCGATTTTTATCACTGTTTATAGAAACGAAAACCTGAAATCTTTCCGCACATAAAGGCTACTATTTTGATTATGCCAGGAAAGGCATCACAACTGCTAAGTTTTCACTGAATTACTCAATTTTACTAACTACTTACAAATTGTTATAAAAGCAATCATTCGCCTGGGTCAAACGAGATATACAAACCATAAAACGAAAATAAGAAGATTACTTACCTAATCCTGTCAGAACGGAGAACAAAATATACAAGAATTAGTGGAACTTTTCCTCGAGTTTCTGACGTCGTAAATTGTTGGTATGATGTGATATGTTTAACCAGCTAATCAGGACAGGTCTCAAGTCACTGTTTTTGCAAATTTCAACAGAGTAAACAATCTGTCCTGATTAAATCTATAGTATCATTGTACATGGAGATAATTAATTGATGTCCCTGTCACTAAACTTCTCACTCGCGAAGACCTCAGTCGAATGGCTGCACAGTTGACACAATATTCCACAAATATAAGTATGTCTTGGGCGCATCGCACCATGGGATCCGCGCGTACATTGTTGGCAGTATTTCCGTTTTCTTGTCGTGGGTTTTCCCACATATTTGATACTCGCTCAGAAGTTAATGTTCCAGTTGATCACGTGCAAAGCTGTTCCTGCATGGCATCGATGTGTTTTCTTGCCTAAACAAGTGTAGGATTACGAATAACAGGAAGCAGTTTTTCCGTTTGGGTGTCCTGGATTCTCCACACATTATACTCGCTCAGAATTAATGTTCGAATGGATAAAATGCAAAGCTGTTCCTGCATGGCATCAATGTTCTTTCTTGCCTAGACATGTGTAGTAAATAATTATACATGTTATTGTACAAACACACACATTCATTTTATTATTATCATCACTTCAGTTAGCTCAAAATGTGTGCTGATGTGACATGAATGAGTTCATGTCAATATTGCCCGATGTAAAGCAGCTGCCTGAGCAGCTAAGCCTTGTGCATTTCTTTTAAAGGGGTCCCAAACCCAAAGAGCAATGTGGATTGAGTGAAAGCAACAACATTAGTATAAACCATCAGTGAATGTTTGAGGAAAATCGGACAATCGATGCAAAAGTTATGAATTTTTAAAGTTTTGGTGTTGGAACCGCTGGATAAGGAGACTACTAGAGGTTATGACGTATGAATGGACAACAATATAAAGAAAATAATTATAAAGAAAATTCCACAAAAATTCATTTTTTAAATGAAAATTACACCTTCCATCAACTTGATACTGTCATATTATTATGTTAAGGGGAGCAATTATCCCCCCTGCTCTCTGAAAGCTGTTAGTCAAGTGCTCATTCATGATGCTAGAAAAGTGAATTTTTGTGCAATTTTGTGGATGTGCTTTAATAATATTGCTGCTTTCACTCAGTCTTCATTGTTCTTTGGGATTGGGGTCCCTTTAATGTTTCCAGACCAAGTTGTTACAAATTGGTCTCTCTCACCTTCTTTTGCCTTCCACTTCCTCTCGAATAAGAGTCTTTATTCATATGATTTCTTCTCCTGATGTGTCCAAAAATCCGGAGCTTTTTGGAAACTAACCCCTCACATTGTATACATGTATATGACTAGTTTATGTATATAACGTATGTAGGCCTACTTATGTTTATATACGTGTGTGAATATTTACATGTATTACTAAAGTGTACATTTATACATTGAATACGATGGGGGGGGGGGGGGGTCACGTGACCATCCAGACGACTCAATGGATGCACGGGTTCGCAAAGAGAACATAACAGATACTGTAGTCATTCCAGGAATATCATACCGCCAAACGCGAATACACAGCAAGAACTGATATACAGTATCTAATGATTAGAATTCAATGTTGTAATCAACAATTTCAACACTTTCAGACATAGAATCAAAGCTCTATCATGCATGTGATGTATTTTGTGCGACGTTTCTATTTTTGGTACCCGGGTAAGTCACAGCACAGACAGTGGAATTAACAACGAAAGAATAGTTTGGGGCTTTCGGATTACATTAACATAAGAATCAATGTATTATTATCATTTTCTTTTGTATATATACTCAAGGAGAAGATCGGTGTCTCTTGTCCTCGGCAAGGAGGTTGATTTTTTCATTCTGCTTTTGTTACTGAAAAGTACACACTCTTTAACCTGGTCCCGATGCAAGTCACTGTCCACGCCTTCTGAAGGAGCTTCGTTATGCACTAACAAAAACGAAATGTACCCTGGAACTTATTTTTCTTATTCCCTGCACTTATTCTTAATGTCATCCTACTACTGTAACATCATGAATCCACTGGTAAGAGTTCGCATTTTCTGAGTGCAGCCCATGAAAGTAACCAACAAATTTACAAACAAATGAATTTTCTGAAGCAGACTTTCTGATTTTCTCAGAGACTGCAGCTGAGTTTTTCCATTGTTTTTTTTTTTTAATTCTTTTACATTTGCATCTGTACGCCTAACTTCCGTTCTAACATGCTGATGACAAATATTTTTAGAAGGGTATCAAACTCTGAAAAATCAATGATTGATGGTACCATGTTCAGCAAGGAAGTAAAAGATTCTTTTTACTTTCGATACTAAGATTTCATAGACACGTTCAGGTTCTGTAAGGATAATAATACCCTTCTCTTGGGGGTTTTGTTTACAATCCAATATGCAAATTTTAGGGCCTGTGTGTGTTTTGTGGGGGTAGATTTAAATGATTGTTAAATGGCTTTTGTATGTCTTTCTAAATAAAGAGTCAACATGGGTGAGCATGGTACGTGTTCATTGCCGGTGAAACGACATTTTACTCGTGAGACAGTTGCTCTGTTTGTATTTTCTCCAAGGACTTATTAGGGTTTGGGTTGTGATTGGGCTTTAGGTTTGGTTTGACGTGAGAATTAGGGTTAGCGTTATGTTTTTCGGTAGAATTTATGTTTGGCTGAGCGTGGAAATATCTAATGGGAGTTAATGTCACACAGGAGCAAATGCCAGATGGAACCTCACTGCAATACATCGTGTGGAGACGTGTGCCATGATATACTGGTCGCAGTCCATTCCTTCTGAAAAAGGCCTTAAAAGACCGAGTTTGGTAAAAGAAATCTCCTTCCGTGATGACATTAATGTTGACGAGGCCAACGCTAATTCGGAGATTTTTTTTAAAATCACAATACGTGTATTTGTCAAATGTTTCTAAATGACCTGATTTCCCACATTTTTGGTTTTCACCTACTCAACTTCCCCTAGAAGATAGTTATTCTTTCCATGACGCAGCAATCGTGAAGTAAGCAGAAATTAGCATAACAGTACCTCCTGGTACGCACCTCGACATTACCAAGTGCATCAGCTCATGACAGCAATGCAAGATGAATGCAATACAATTCCACACCTTTGTGTAGGTGTGTGTGTAGGTGTGGTGTGTGTGTGTGTGTGTGTGTGTGTGTATGATGGTATGAGTGAGAGTGTGTTTATACCATAGAGATATATACTAAGAGCATTAGTATACATCTCTATGGTTTACACTTGGCGAGTTTGAGTGTTTGAAGGTGGCATTTTGTGTGCAGAGGAGAGGTGGGAGGAGAGGGTGTTGGTGGGGGAGGGGTAGCGGTACAGCTGTATAGTAGAGCACACTTCTGCAGATGATAGTCTACTACACACATTATTGCGAAGTATATCATCACTGCTTTTTAAACATACACATGTAGTTAAGAACTTTGCACGCACTGTCTGACTATATAATGAAACTGTTCATTGTTGAACTTCATTTCGAAAGTCAATTTGGATGATTTGGCTCTGTTGGTGGCTCATCTGCCTCCAGATCCAAAGGACCCGGGCTCGTTTCTGAAGTCTGAGCAATGTATGTAATCATATCGTCCCCTCCAGTAAGAGGCAAAACACTCTGTCCCTCAGATAGGACATAAAATGGAGGTCCGATGGGTGAGAGAGTAACATCTCATGCACGTAAAAGATCCCGCTTCATTCATTCATCGCAAAGAGCAGGGTGCACAACCCAGTGAAGTGGTCCCCCTCCATATCCAAATGGACCCCATGGAAGACCAGCTAATACAGTTGAAGATAGGCTATCCAGCCACCTTCTCAGATTAAAAAAATAAATAAAAAATAAACAAATAATATTAGTACAGAGTTAATTTTCTCTTCACACCTCAGTCTCTTCGCTGCTTCTAAGACACACAACACAAAAGATATTTAAAGAGGCATTTAGAGTGTAAAAGAGGTGTATATTCTTTAGAGCATGCCGTGTGAAGTCATTCTATATCACAAAAGATTTAAGGAAGTAATTTCGAACATCAGTAGCACCATTTTGCCTGAATATCAATGATATCATAGGTACAAAATAGATATTTGCGAAAAGAAAAATTATATAATCGAGCAAAATTATTACAAGATTCAAATACATCGTAGTCTGCATATGATGATAAGCTTTGCTTGCAATACTGATTGGTCTGCAATCTCAATTACATTAAATCTCCCATTTTTCATATTTTTCACTTCTAAGTCATTTGACACAATTTTGTGTAATCTCGAGAAGTAATGTCCACTGAAAACGAAAGGAGATACGGCAATCACAACTTTTCATAAGAAAAAGGAACTGTACCGCACAAATCACACATGACAATTCCTGTATCACATAGCTCTTTGGTTGGAAGATTGATCATTCTGAAGGGATTTTTTCTTGGCAAGCGATTGGCTGAGGACACGTGCAGAGATTCAAACTAATGCATCAGAGCCTTGTATCAGAGCCTCAAAACATAACACATTCCTGATTCTCATCATTCATTTTGTGCTTCGTTCATTCATTTGCATAATCCTGCTACATTGCACAACATGGGTTGTGGGCCAACACATTGAATTATAATTGAAATCAAGATCGATATTCCAACCACACTTGAAGTTCAAATTTGCATGTAAACTGGAAAATTGCAAATTGAAATTGAAAATGTGAAATTGGCATCCCACACATATCATGATGAAAAACAATCGATAGATGTAGACATGTATTAGCCTTGATTTAAATATATGGTATATTGTAGAAGAAAATGTAACAGCCACCTCCAGTTATCAATCTATCATCAACATTCAGACCACTTCCTAAAGCCTTGTTTTAAGTAAGAAAAAACATGTACAAGTTTTACACATCAAGTTGTCCGTTGTCAACTGCATGTAATAAAAATACATCTGTATATTACTGACACACATGTATTGCAAAATTGCATCAACAGCCTTTTTCCTTTAATAAGAACCTTCTGCCAACATTAACCTCTTTCGATTTGCATGTCTGTATCGACTGTATGTACAAAAATATGCCACCACTGTCGCATTTCATCGAAAAAATCTTCATTTAATGATGTACTGGAAGAAATCCTGAACCTTCACATGTAACAACATAGAAAATAAGTTCCATATCCAGCTCTTTATACAGAGCTGCAGAAGTGTATCATGTCAGCACACGAATCATTCAAAATTTACAAAAAAAAAACCCAACCCAAAATATTCTTCTTTTTTTTTATTTGTGCCACATACTGTGTTTATGCGGCCATTTTTTTCTTTTAAATTGTAATATAAGGAAGCAAGGAAACCAAAAAAAATATCAAAACTGTATCCTAAGGCTAGTTACACTGAATCACTGCTAAATATTACTATATTACACAACACTAACAAGAACTGTGGACCTCAATATCAAACAAGAAGCCATGCTACCATTTCTAGAATCATTCTGCTTTTACACAATTGTAACATCTAGAACCGACACACACACACACACACACACACACACACACACAAACACACACCTGTTAAAATCACTACTAAATCAGATTAAAAGTCATCTTTGGAGGGCACACGATTTACTTTGGTACACACCACTCACATGGCTTTCGTTTTACGACTTAGTAACTCTTACGTCATTGTCCAACCCACGAGGCAGTCAGCTTCCTCCAACTGGATTTGTCAGCGATTACAACTTTCATGGCACAGACCACCAATAAGTACCGTTTAAAGCATTAATTTTTGGTAACTTTTAAGTACGAAAAAGGAAGACACATAAATACAAAGGTAGAGCTTTAGAAAAAAAAAATAACTCTTCTGTAGTATAAAACACATCTCTTTAAACATATGATTTAAGAATGGTAAAATTTGTTGAAAGGGAATGAGACATTTAGTAGACCTTTACAAAACAAAGCATATTGCATAAGTATCAAATACAAATGTGAATTATGAACATCCATCCATTTTAAAATCAATGAAAAAGGATAAAGAAGTCCAATCTAAATATCAAATAGAACAACCAATACCATTTCATGTAGAAATGGAGTTAGCCTGCAAATGGCAAATAAATACTTATTTTCACTCAAACCTCAAAGAACTATTAAACAATGGAACAAATAGTCTTCCATATTCTACATAATACAAATGTAAATATACCATATTCAATAGCATTCCAAATAGTTGTTTGAACAATCATTTGTGCAATTTCTATGCTACTTGTGACCAAGCCAAGTGATTGACAAGAGTATGAACAGTACTACAGAATGAAGATGAATTTCATCTTATCTTGAAATGATGCTTTCTTGCAATAAGATTGTAAATGAAACCTAATAAATCACTACTCATGTCTCTTGCATTCCCCGACACTCACAAAGAATCCTATAGTTGGGCATCAAAATTACAGCAGTGCATCTTCCAGGCACCAAAATAAGATGCTTAGTTGGATTTCGACAAAGGACTGTCACAATGTTACTTACACAAAGGCATTAAACAAAATTTAAAAAAAATGCTTAAAAGATAGTCAGACAGCCTTGGGCAACCCCCATGGTGTCCGAAAAGTTTTTTATGGAGTAACTTTCATATGACAGTTGATGCCCTATAAATTTTCCGACGCACCGACACATGATGCTGAACTGCTTTCAAACAAGTCCACTCAAATCAAGTCCGAATAAATATCAAGCAGTATTATAATATACATGTAGTTGCTAGATCTCATTCTCACAAAATCTCTTCATTTGCAGTGATAGATCCAAAGACCCATTCATTTGGTTGCTTGACATTGTTAAACATGAGCAACTAAATTTAGAGGATGAAATTAGCATAAAATACCACATAAATGTATTTGGTCAATGCTAATTTGGAGACCAAACTAAAATGTAGCAAGAGTAACCAAGAAGATTCTTTCTTTGTACACTCTGTTCGCTAGTCTACATACTGTACATACATTGTACATGCACACACACATACAGAAAACACACAAAAAACCAATACCCCACCCCCCCCCCCCAAATATCCTAAAGAGTCCATGGGCCTGGTTGCTATGAACCTTGTTGCTATGAGCTTGGTTGCTATGGGCTCGGTTGCTAAGGGCAGCATCATCACCCGACAGACGGGCTCCAAGCTTAGCAATGCTTCTGCTTTCACACTGAAGTTAAAGCATATTCTGCCTTCACGCAGAGCATGTTACCTTCCTTTTGCATGTCTACTCATCCAGTCAAATCTTGTTACTGCAGTCCGTAGGAATGTTCCAATCGGACATGATCCCGATATCAAGATCATCCCATATCTATTTTAGCGCAAATAGGGTCTACGAAGTGAATTTCCCGAAGCTGCCTATAACTTTGTGTCTGCTTCGGACGCTGACACATCCCCTGCACTGTTGACTACAGCTACCTCTTCCTCTTCCGCCGGTGCTGAATCACAGTCGTTTTCGTTTGACCTTTCTCCTTCCTCGCTCTGGCTATTGTTGGACCCTTCGGTCGACGACGTAATCGTCTCATCCCCTCTCAACTCGATGCCCTCATCAGCGAGAGACTCCGGAGGCAAGTTGTTATTCAATAAGGCGGGCTCGGTCAGAAATTCCGACTCCTGGTATTGCGGGGGCAATTGGAGAGAAGGAACAGTGTCAGAGTCACACGGCTCATTGATTTCGATAGAATCCATCACAACTTCAACAGACTGAAATCATGAATGGTGCATACAAGTGTCTACAATACCCTTTTTCATGAAAGAGAATCAATATTTTGCTGGAGAAAGGGATTTTTTTTTAAAATCTCACTGAAACTGGAATAATAGGCTGTAACACATCAGAGTAAATTTGAAAGATGTTTCGTGGTAAGGGTTGAACTAGTTTTTCACTTATTCAATGACATTTGCTTTGCATCGACGACTTTGCTTTGGATGCAAGTTTTTGTCTGGCAGGACTAACAAAATTCAAAGACTGATTTCGCGAGAATGAGACACAGTTACGTGTACATGCTGAACAACGTAGGAGGAACTGTCGCAAACTTATAAACAACAATTTGAACCATTATCTGAAGGCAAATCACTGACAATGTCACAATTACCACTGAAGTCTTTTTACATGTTGGTAAACCCAAGACAAAAGCCAACACTAAATTGTAAATAATTTTTGAAGCTCTGACCCAATACGATTATGGTCCTTGCTGATTATCACAATATTTGTTTTATACATGTATTTCTTGACGGTCAATATAATACAAAGAAGTGCTGGATGTCCCACAATCTTGCTCCTGCTTCAACTTATGTCACTTCGTTGACCAATCATCAAATGAACATCTGTAGTTGTGCTGCTCAGATGACATGAAATATAGGAAGTTAATGTACACAATGTGCAAGAAACAAAGGTGTATCATCTGATTGTCAAAACTTTAGTACAGTGCACGCCCGTTACAACGAACACGGTTATAATGAAATTTCGTTATAATGAAGTAAATCTTCTGGTACCAAAATTATCACCATTAAAGTCTATGGTACAAAATTCGCTTATAACGAAGACGGTTATAGCAAAATTTCTGTTATAACGAAGTCTTTTCCGAGCGCCACAGACAAAGAAAAACAAAAGAAATGTGCTCTGATATAATGAAATGCGAATTGCTTTCGAAAATACGTAGCGGAACAAGCATCTATAGCGTCTCTGCATGGGTGAACGCTTCACACTACTGTGTGCTCGCTCCTTGTGTCACGCATAGTTTCTGAGGGGAACTTGCGTTTATTATTGTAATACAGTTATCCCATCACATTTCACATAGCTTTCCAGTGTATGATGAGTATTCAGCAAACAGAATATGATATATATACGTGCTTTCCTTGTTTTCGTTGTATATTGTATTTGTTCGGTTATAACGAAATTTCGTTATAACGAAAGAAAACTGCCGGTAACGAGCATTTCGTTATAACGGGAGTGCACTGTAATGAAATGAACAAAGCAATGAGAAACCTGTGGATAAAAGCATAATGGTATATAAACAGCCAGAAGATGAAGAATTAGTACCTGTGGATCAAAGGTTGCCGTATTCTCTTATTCTGCAGCAAATACATGTAAGTACATGGCCATTGTAACGATTCTTGGTGGGAACACTAACTTATCTGTAGTTTTGCAGTAAATTAAATTGTATGCTGTGTGGACTTGGATCTATTTCGGGCAGGAACTCTGGGATCAGGAGGCGCTTTTGTATAATTTGCTAATGAGCAAACTTCCACGGGGCTGATGTGTGCGAATTCCAACCAATGCACAAGGCAATGCAGATAGAGTGCCTAAGGACACAACAGCTGCTGCCAGGGGACTTGAACTAGGGGCCCTCTGCTTCAAGAGTCTCAGGTCATATCAACTAAGCTACAACGGCTAAGTGAATGAGACCCCCAAAGTAAGCAAGAACAGCAATTACATGACTGTATGCTTACATGTACATGTTGTAGTTGGTATGATGAAAAGATGAAGGGGAAAAAAAAAAAGAAGAAACTAACAAAGTACATATTGTACACTTTGACATGGCACTGCTAAAGCTGTCCAGGACATGGACCAATTCTTTGCAGTACTTCTCAATGAAAGAAGTAACTTGGAGGGAGGGGTGGGATATCACACTGCAAGAAGCTATGCAGCTATACCGTGTCCCAACTGAGCTGAAAACCAGACAGATGATTCACAAATTCTACAGAAGTGTGAGATGTGACTTACATCATACATGTACTTTAGTAACTGACTGTGTGGATTCAGAGCAAGTGGCAATCATAACTAAAAATTGCACCCATCCCCCCAAAAAAAAAGAAAAAAGAAAAAAGAATATAACTCATAACAATTTAATCTGGCCCAAAAGGGTCCTTAATGCGTCATCCTTGAAAAGTGATTAAAGTCTTTCAAAACAGAAGTTCTAATTAGTTTCATGATTTGGCCAGAATCCTGCACAGGAGTTATGTAAAAATGATTGAAATTAAACAGCAAATCATAACCCAACACTCAAGGTATCCATCTGTTCGTCAAAAGACTGCAGACTTTTGTTCATTTTTTTGCAATCATAAATTTATGATCATGACTCTTTATGGAGAAAATTCTGACGATAGTTTTTCACAATACAATGTGTACCTCCTCAGTGAAAATATGCCTTTGTCACTTGAATACTTTGCTGATACCAGAGGCTAAACCTCAAAAGGCAGACAATGGATGAAAAAACAAACAAACAACATAACAAAGGTTTTAATGAAAGCTATCTTTGCCAAGGTTTTATGACAATTCAATAGGCACGAATCTCAATACATTTCAGTGAACAGACTGGTCTTGTTTGGGAAAGTCTTGTGACAGGCATATGAATACCTTGAGTAAAAGCATGGAGAATAGCATTATGTCAATTACCAAGCGGGATACCATCAAGTGAATTAAATATATTTCTATTTATTGAATTTTTGTCGTCCCATCTGTCCTGATGAACGACAGAGTAATCTTTGGAGGTGAAGATAGGCATTTGTTAAGTGTTACATCATGATCGAAAGCAGCAGCGTTATTGGGGGATACAACTCCGAAGCGACGCTTTATGATCTGCCTGCCTGCATGCTGAGGCAACCATTATATTATTGAAACCAATACCTGGATCATCATCATCATTATCATTATCATTATCAATAGCGCCACTATGTGGGTCATGATAATGCCAGTTTCTCCAAGAGTGCTTGAGAAAGAAAGAGAGAAAAAAATATCAGTATCATTGAATCTTAAACATATTTATGCTCCCGTAGTGTGCTGCCAGCAAAAGCTCTAAAAATAAAAAAATCCACTCACACAGCATATTTCTGTTTCTAAATACTACCCATCACTCCAATATATCAATATCTTGCTGGGTTTGGTTTTTTTTTCCTGTATTTCACTGCTCTGAGTTTCCTACATTTCTCTCTGTTTTGTGGTGAGTTTTGCCCAAACATACATGCACAAGTGGATTCAGGAAATGCAGCAAGACGCGGATGGTTTTACAGTTTACAGTGTGCGTATTCTTTCTTCGATGTGAGAGCAGTCCTGACAAGGATTTGCTGTTCCAATATAAGAAAGCATGTTCCTACCATCCTCAGGAAAATATCCTTTCTATTCTAATGCATGCATCTTACTCTGAACTTCATGTTTGGTAACTTTACAATTATTCAGTTTTCATTATGACAGGCCATAAATCATCTTGTGGAGTGTTAAGTAGCTCAAAGGCATTCAGATAATTTTCTTCATCTTGGCATGTACATTGATTGCACCGTATGAGGGCAATTACCCCACAGCTAAATACTGGTTAGTGATAAGGTTAGAGTAAAGATTAGGGCTAGGGTTAGGTTTAGGGTTAGAGTTTGGGTTAGGTTCAGGATTAGGTTCAGGATTAGGATTAGGGTTAAGGGAAGGGGAAGGGGTCTGGGGTAATTGCCCAGGGGGTAATTGCCCTTGACCCACATTGCACAAATACATCCTTTAAACCATAAACACGGGGAAAAAAAAGCAGATAGATACCCATAGATACCTCAATTTCAGCCTTCATTCAGGAAGGTCTACAGGATGTTCTACACTTGGTATAAGAGTCAGTCCATCATGGGGTTGGGCCATCTTTTGTCACATACAGGATTGTTCAACTCAAAGTCTACTAGGCTTTATCAAAACCAAGCAAATATCTGCCAGTAATGACTTGGGAAAGAAAAATGTATCCCACGACGTTTTATTGTTCAGGCGTCATGGACATTGCAATTCCACACTGGAGAACTTATTGCCAATGTTAGACACACTGTACATGTGATGTCTATGTATCAAAGGTAAGAAAATTAATCTGCAGTGCAGCAAATCCATGAAAGATTTCTGATCAAAAGTTCATATTGCCACAGCAAAACTTAACCACATTTGAAATGATCTTCATTGTGAAAAGAAAAAGTTGATGACTCCATTACATGGACATCATGCAGTTTGTTGAACCAACCCGATGGACTGACCAATGGACAAATTACTTCATTATTAGTGTATATGAGCATTGGAAATAACAATAACAGCGACAAAATTTGTGTTGTGACAGCAAATTGTTAACTGTCTTCACACATGGCCAGATTGTCGAAAGGGCTCTCTTTGAAGACGTATCCCTGAGTTTTGCTCTCTTCATTTTGTGATGCCCATGGCAAGATTGGTTACTTTACTTCTTTAATGCTATGTGTGACATGGTGTAAACCCAGTGTGTGCAACATAATTCTGAGACTGCAATGTATAAGCGATTTCGAAGACATCTACAATGTTTTTCAAAGCCATGTAACTTTTCAAAGAAACATTTATGCTAGACATGCAGTGAGCAAAGTTTTACAGAAAATCAAAGCTTTGCTGCGATGTAAATCTTACAATAGAAAAGCTAAATGATAACTATTTTCCTTGCAAATGGCAAGAAGCTACATGATTGTTGAGAGGCATGACTTTTGCAAATATTATGCACAACCGCAACAGAAATTTAGAACCCCTATGGAACACTGCTTTCCCATCACCAAGCAACGCAAGCTCTCTGCATGAGAAATAAAATTGAGAGTGAAGCTTTCATTGTGGCAATTGATGAACTATCGATCGATCTGGGCAAGAATGTGCATTTCAGCAAAATATGCAAACTTAGCACACTGTCACCTGAGTCAAGTGTGCGAACCTGGCACATAAAGATTTAATAGCAAAGATAACACTTATGACCCAGGTTGTTACAAAGTTTAACTACAGTCACAAATAATCTCATACATGGGATGACTTACCTCTGTGCGCACGCCGCTGCCGCTGTTGTCATGGTAACTGGAGGACATGCCATCCATGATGCCTCCTTGAGTTTGGGAGGCCTTCCTGAATTTCTTGGTCCCCCTCCGGACGATGAGGCTCATCTCCGAGGAATCCATGCTGAAGGCGCCCTCTATGTCGGCGGTGGAGAGGTTTCGCCTGCTCTTGCCGTTCAGTGCCAGGACCTCGTCATCGACCTTGTGTCATGCGGAGAAAAACGGGATCACAATGAAGAAAAAAAGCTCACTAGAAAAAGAACACCTAATTTCTTGACCGCTGCCATTCATAAAGCTCAAGATAAATATTCCTTCAGCACTTGTGTATCAACATCCAGATCTTGACTGGGGTTCTGCTTTACATACCAGCTAATGAATGTGAAAAGTATATTAGCCTCCTAAAATATGCTTGGGTCCCCCTCTCTTATCCTATTTCATCATCCTCCTTTCTTTTCTTCACAGTCAAAACTTCTCTTTCCAGCTGAAAATATATATTAGTCCGTAGGGGTACTGTACCCAGCAATGTGCAATAATCATGCAATAGTTAACCCATACTCTGTTTTGTTCACTGATTGGCATGTCCAGCTGGAGTGCTTTCTTTGCCGAGAAGTCTGGGAACTATTGACTGATGATTACAGATTACTTAATCCCCTTAATCCCTGTTGTATTACCATGGCCTTATTGCTGGTTAGAGGCACAATGTTGCACCTGAGTTGGCTTGCTAACTTACAATTAGGTTAAGTTTGGAGGTACATGTATTAACTGAATTCTGATGAGAAAGAATGGCAAGTTAAAGCAAAGCGCCTGGCCACATAAAGGATTAACACAATGGGTTAAATATTAAAGGGCAAAGATTTCTTACCTCTAGGGCCCCAGGAGCATCAGCCGGAGTGCCCACCAGGATCTCATCCACCACGACGGGGGTGTGCAGCGACCCGTACTCGCCCCTCAGGGAGAACCCGAAGCCCTCTGAGGACCGCTTCAGGATGACGTACAGATAGTCACACTGGCTCTCCTGCACCCAGAGCAAGGCACATTGATTAGATAATGGAACTATTGGAAGGAGACATTACTGTCTGGGGGCTCTTGTGAGCAGCAGTAATTTCATTGTAAGATGCTAAATGGGAGGAGGTGTTGGTTTGGAAAATGTATCAAAGTTAGATTGGAAATTTGACAGGTTCTAGGTAAAAAAAAAAAGGAAGAAAAGAAAAGTCTACTGAAATCCTCTCGCAGTCGGAAACTCCATTGTCATGGTTTCACATTTTTCCATTCATATTCTGATTAATATTAGCAAACAATTGTCATTAAAAGAATAATCACAATAGACTGTACATTTTCTTTTCAATAGTAAGTTATGAATATGTTTTCTTACCAATGGCCCATACATTATGGCCTTCTTCGAAGAGCTGCAAAGCAAAAAGAAGACGTAAAAAATAATGAGCATTTCTTCATTACTTTATGATTTGCTCTATACACATAAAAGAGAAAAAAGTGCTTTCTAGTCATCTGAAATCAAAACAATTTACAAATTCATTTCTTCTACTAAAGCCCCCAGTTTTGGTCAAAACAATAATTAACAAAGCAATGCCAATGACACATAATTCACAATAGGAATCATTCAGGAGTACTGGGCTCTGTAATCTAGATTAAATAAAATTATTATCATTTTTTTTTATACTTCACATCACCATTATTGATGAACCTGAAGCTTGATTGTGAGAAAATTAGAATTGAATGACAGCAGCATAAAACTGACTTGAGTATATGAATCAATTCAGATTCAGTTATCCCAAATTCGATATTCACAGTGCACACTCTATGTCATCAGAACAGCATTAAAGGCAACATATCAAGATTAAGAAGGATCAGATTTTGTTAGTGAATTGTTAACATTTTGATTGTTTATGAAATCAGTGAAAGATCCCAGCTACGGAGAAAAAAACCAATGCACATAGACCAAAACAAACCCAAAGCAAACTATGCTTTTGAATTCACATATCAAAGTTGGATAGGAGAGACATAACTACAATTTCAACTCACAGCGACTTCTCGTAGTGAGCCTGCGCGATGCCGAAGAGACTGGCTGCTTCTTTCTTGCCTGTCTGGTCGACAAGCTTGCTGAATAGGGTCTTGGGGTCCCTCAGAAGCTCGTAAGGATGGTCCATCTCAATCAACTCACCTGCATCCAGTACCTTGGGGAAAAATTAGGACATAATTCACACCGTTATAACTTCAAGCTGTTAAAAAAAGTAGAGGATGTGGATGCGATTGAAAACTACTTCAGATCTAAAGCTTATATCATCATGCGCATGGCAAATTTTTGTTCATGCGCAGCCCTACACATGGCAGATTGTTGTTAGGGTGAGGGAGTGGGCATAGGGTGTACAACATTCTGCCATGCGCAAAGGGAGCGGGTTAACAACAATCTGCCATGAGCACAACGATATGTACAATTTTACAGTATCACAATTGATACCCTCAAAGAAATGAGAAGCAAAATGGAATGAAATGGAAAGTTCTCTGATAAAGTATACTTCTGAGAATTTTGTAGATATCTCTCAGTCATTAGCAAACATATACAAGGTATTATAGTGCTAGAATAGTTTAGTGCTAGAATATAGGGCCCAGCCATTATCATTACCCCAACATTAATTAGTAGATACTCATTTGTACACCAGAGTCCGAAGACAGACATCGTGTGTACACATCTCGTCCAAGGATGAACACACTGTGCAGGTTTTAAACCCCACACCTTCTGCTTTATACAAATCCAGACCCTTACCCACAATACCACTGAGCTTCCACCAAGTATTTGCTACGGCCACACCATGAACATGAATCTTTTGTGGGATTTACTTAATTTCATAGACACGTAGTAGTGGTAACTCTACTCACCATTATCCTGTCCGAGTCCATGATGGTGTGCAGCCGATGGGCAATGGTCAGCACGGTGCAGTTCTGGAACTTTGACCGGATGGTCTCCTGGATCAGTGAGTCCGTCCTTTAAAAGGCAGGGTTGAAAGGAGAAGCTCAACGAGTTATATACAGCTGTTCAGTGAATGTCAACAAGAAAACGAAATTAAAGACATTACTACATGAGGGGACAGCTAGTCTACATGACAAAGCAGGGCAAGGATAGACAGTGCAGATGAATAATTGTTGGAGTGGACTTCAAACAAGTACCCCTTTTACTGCCTACTTAATATGTTTTGCATGTCTGTTTGAATGTAAGCCTAACCTCTTGTGTCTTGGAGATAATTCAGAAACCACTACTCCCCTCTATCCCCCCCCCCCCCCTCAGGCTGTGAATTAAAATCATAATATCAATGGGTGTCACTAATACACACAGGTGTAGCATATTGAATGAACTTGATACACTTGTAATGCTGAAAAATGCATTCCTTACTACCAAATGGCATTCTCCAATAAGATATCTATCGAAATGTGTGCGGACATTTGTTTGGCAGTGATTCTCCATACCTTCTATTTAAAACTGCCTATATTGCAGTGGAAATACAGTTGTACAATTCCTAGCATATGTTGGCATCTACAAAAGAGACATTCTTTACTCTGTTTCAAAGTGCTGAAGAGGCATCATTCACCAACTGTGCCCTGTTTTTCCCCAAAAATATAAAAATAGGTAAAAATGGAGAAAAACTAATGCCTGTAGGGCCCTTTGGAGAGCATGCTGAGAAGAATTCTCACCTGGGATCTACATTGGCGGTGGCTTCATCCAGAATCAGGACTTTGTTTTTCTTGAGGATGGCTCTGGCCAGACACACCAGCTGCCGCTGTCCCACGCTGAAGTTGGACCCGCCCTCCCCTACCTCCATCTCCAGCTTGGCAGGGTTCTCCTTCACCGCCTGGTGGAGCTGCACCTGCATTGGCAAAGTCAAGACAGGACTGGTCAGATGAAACCCAGCATGTGTGTTTGCGAATGCAGCACGGGGAAAGGTTTACTGCCACTTGGTGTAATATCAGATGGTCTACAATGTTGTACTTTCCAGTTCGTCTAACACCACTACAGCTAAACTCATTTGGTCTACTATCGATTTCGTCTAATGCCCATTTGGTCAAATCCTCACTTGGTCTAATGCCCAGTTTGGCTTATTATCATTTCATCTAATAACCAGATGGTCTAATTGCAATTTTATATGCTTGGATTTGTTTCCCATTTTATCTAATAAACCGAGGGTATTAGACGAAATGGACATAGCCCATTTGGAAGTAGACCAACCGGTAATGACACTAAGTGGCAATTGGACTAAATGGTCATTAGACGAACTGATTGTAGATGAAGTGGGATTTGACCATGTGGGTTGAGACTAAATGGCTATTAGACAAAGTGGGAGAAGACCAAGTGATAGATGACCTTGGGAAAAACCTCCTAACTGGAATTCTGTACCTTCCGCTCAACACTACCTGTTGCATGGGCAAAGTTCAGAAACAATATTCCTAATCCTGACCCTAACCATGATCCTAACTCAGCTGTACGCCCATAATCCATATTCCATTAATTAAGTGTTTTAACTACAAAACAGTACTGGCAACAATACTTTTTTTCCCCTTTTTCAGCTAGTTCTGAGAATACATGAAGAAGTTACTGCCACAAAATGGAAAAACATTTTCAGCATGCAATGTGTGTAGACTGGTTTCGAACTCTACTACTTTTACTGTGATGAATAATCAACAAAACCTAATTAAATCACAGTCCTGCCAAGTTGCCAATGCATTGCATACACAGTTAAAAATACTAGGGAACAGCTCAAAGGGGCATTAGAAGTACAAGGTACATGTATGTATGGCTAAGAAATTACTGGCTTGTCCATCATTTCACAGAGCACGGAAAAAAAGGGAACCACACAATATATATTTCCATGCTCATGCTTGCCACTGGCACACTCTAAAATGTCTACAAGATTTTCCCCTTCATCCTCTCACGTCTTCGAGGGCGCTCCACAATGCCACATCCGAGTAGGCTGCGAAGGGGTCTAGGTTTCTGCGCAGGGAGCCAGTGAAGATGACGGGATCCTGCAAGTCAACAAAAGGCACACTCAGATGTCATGAACTGAGGCATTCTTTGCAGTGATTTTGAAGGTTTACAGTTTGTACACTATTCATGCTCATCAGTGGAACTAAATACCTCATGGCCTGTTTTTCAACACAAAAAGTTACATGACTTGTATGCTTATCAATTCTTCAATTGCCTGTCCACTGAGTTATGAGATCTTGTCCTTCTTTTATTACCGTTGTTGCATACCTTGCCCCACCCCATCCACACACACATTCCATGGGGCCATAGGCCTACAATTTGTTAATAACAAATCCATGGGGAAACAATGTAATCGCCCCATATGCAGGTTGTGGTGCTGAAACAGTAAATACAAGGATTATTTTGATTAATTCCCTTTCCATTTCCAAATGTGGTTATTAGAATGCGTACGCAACACAATCCCATTGCTAAGACTCCAAATTACATACGTGTAAATGTTGTTATCATTGATACACAGACAAAAAAATATTTGGTTTGATGTCTCATTTACAAATTTGAGATGTGGATGAGGTGTTGACACTGCATCTGATAATTTAGACATGTAAGTTTGTTTATTTTTTGTTTTAAAAAACATAAATTTGCCAAATTAAATTTTACTAGCCTTTGGTTATCCCCCTCCCCATTTTTTCTAGCTGTTTTGGAGTAAGCAGGAGTCAGTCAGGACCTAATAGGATGTCATCCCCAAACACACCTGAGGAATAATGGAGATCTTCTTCCTGATGTCATGGAGACCGAGCTCCGTCGTCTGGACGTCGTCCAGCTGGAGGCCGCCGACGGGTTCGGCCAGCCGGAAGAGGGCTGTGATGAGGGAGCTCTTCCCAGCCCCTGTACGTCCCACGATTCCGATCTGAGAACAAAGAAGAGAAGATCACTTGAGTTGATTTGATTTGATTTTGTACATAATGGAGTAACAAGTGACTGGCAAGGTTGAAGAGTCCCATTATATAACAAGATGACAAAGTATACAACAAAAGTGTGATACATATAGGGGACAAGATTTCCACCGACTGCTAATCAAAGGACTGAACAGGAGTCCTTTCCACAGGGGAGTCTCACTACAAATCTTTCATCCACAGACCAAACTTGATTTCTGAAAAATTTAGGATGAAATACAGGAAATGAAATATTAAAGAACAAAAAAACATCATGAAGACACACACATCCCCAAAACACATTCTAATACCCCATCAATTTTTTTTGGTTTCAATCCAGGCACACAGCAATTATCGTCTCTTGGAATCTATAGTTGTACGGATCAATTAAGCATCTCCTAATTCTATAAGGATCAGTCCTCATCTTCTTGTCACATTCAGTTTTAATAACTGAGGAACAAAGTTTGTAAGATGCACTTTGAATTTACAGCTTTCCCGATTCCCTTTACGGATACCATTGGAAGAGAAAACAAAAATTGACATCAGCATCATTTTGTGGCAATAACTAATGCCTGCTTTACGATCAAAGGTTGAATAAAACCACATTATCAGTTCCAAACAAACAAACAATCATAAATGATGTGGAACCTTTTCTTTTGGCTTGATTTCGCAAGAGATGTCCTTCAGCACCCGAGGTGTGTCTTTGGAGTACGCCAGCGACAGGCCGTCGAAGGTGATGGCACCCTTTGGAGGCCAGCCGGGCGGGGGCTTCACATCGGGCTTTTCTAGTGGACCCTCAGGCTGGAGCTTGGTGTATTCCATCACACGCTCCACTGACGTCATCTGGTGGGACAGACGGATGAGGGGTCATGACATACAGGGTCAAAGGTCAACTGAGGTGAACTTCACTAGTGTAGTACTAACTTAAAATATGCACAAGAACAAGATGTGACACTAACAATGATGGTCCCCATCAACATCTGTAATCAATTCTTCCTGCATATTCACATATGCTCAATTTCATAGCTCTGGCAACAGTGCTTAGAAAATAGATTGCAGTATTAGTATCAATGATTATGATTACAGAATATGTTCAACACACATTTTGTACAAAAATTTTAGAAAGCTTTCAAGATTCTAACTCTCCCAAATAAGCACAATCTACTTTCTACAAAGTCTTGAAATGGTAAATTACTTGTGATGAATGTACTACACCACCAGACTGGCTTGCACAGGAAATTCCTGTCTTTGCCATATTTGCATTGAGAAAGATTACCATGAACACAACATGGAATATCTTAATTTCTGATTTTTAAAAAATAATTCTTTAAAGGACAAGTTCACCTTCATAAACATAAGGATTGAGAGAATGTAGCAATATTAGTAGAACACATCATTGAAAGTTTGAGGAAAATCGGACAATCCGTTCAAAAGTTTTGAATTTTTGAAGTTTTTGTGCAGTAACCGCTGGATGAGAAGACTACTGCAGTGTGTGAAAAACTTAGATGTCACATGCGTACAACAATATAAGGAAAATATAAAGAGAATTTCACAAAATTTCATCTTATGAAAAAAGTACACATTCCCCCGACTCGTTACCGACAAATGTTATGGGTAATATTATTCCCCCTGCCTTTAGAAAGAGGCAAGTCAAGTGCTCTTTTATTATGCGAAAAAAGTGGAAATATGTTGAATTTTCTTTATATTTTCTTTATACTGTTGTACGCATATGACTCACAAGCTGTAGTAGTCTCCTCATCCAGCAGTTCCAAAACAGAAATTTTAAAAATTCATAACTTTTGCATCGATTGTCCAATTTTCCTCAAACTTTCACTGATGTGTTCTACTAATATTGTTGCATTCTCTCAATCCTTATGTTTATGAAGGTGAACTTGTCCTTTAAGAAATTTCATAATTAAGATGTACTCCAAATAGAATTAAAGTAGTGCACAAACAAAACCAAGACAAAAGTTTATTTGAAAACATGTACGTACAACTGTAAGCTACTTGGCCAATATAAATAGTGGCATTACATTTAAGGAGCTAAACATGAATATTCAAATTCATGAAATTCTTCTGTCGAGATGTTTTTATTGCAACTGATGGACAAATTGCCCAACATTGACATAAATAAGCACTGAATTGATCAATGTTTTAGTAGAAGCCATCATGATAAAAAAATCATGGGCGTACATACTTGAGCAGGATTCGAACATACAACCTCCTGATCACCAGACAGGTGTCATCTCCACTATACCACCGAGCTTTCGCGCGATAGCAAGTGTTGGTTCTAATCCTTATAGCATGCAGCGGGTACATCGATGTTGAGCAAATTGTCAAACAGTTGCAATTAACATGAATAGGTGTTTATTGGGATGAAATTACACACTGGCTATTTCAGTACAAGATGAGGTAAAAGCAATGTGAGAAGGGTTTAAGAGGGGCTTTTCTGAAATGTAAATCTATGTACAATACATTGAAATGCAGATACATAATGTAGTAAGCCCAGACAGATGAATGGATAACTATGAGTGTCTACAACGATGACTGATGGCATGTGTCCTTCTGACTGTATACCTGATTTTCAACAAGGGCGCTCTGCCGGACACAGAATTGGAAGATGCCGCCGAGAGCAACACAGTTGGTGAGAATAAGGCCCACCTGTCCCGCATCCAGGGCTGCAGCGGGGGCGAGTCGGGTGAGATGGGGCAAGTGACAAGCGAGATGGGACAAGCAACAATTGAGATGGATGAGTGGAGTGTATTGATGGTACACAGTGGAGATCTCAGAACAAGGGACATGGTACAAGAACTTACAATGCACAATCCCTGGCAACAATGAGTGATTTAAATGTACAGTATGTCCCCCCCAAAAAATCACTATCAGATTTTCGCACTGATAATACCCAATATGATTAAACTGTCTAAATGCTACTTAAGGGTCTTAAAATATAACATCTTAGCTCTATTTTGCAGAAAACTCCATTCAATTTGATTAAGCGGTCACAGAGAAATGTGGATTGCTGTAAAGCATGTCATGAGTCTGATTCTTCCAAGTTTAGCACTTGATGCTCTTGTGTGTGAACACAATAGACAGAACTTGGAGGGAAGAGATTCCTGACATGCTCTACAAATTCCTCATTTCTCTTTGACCACTGAAGCAAATTGAATGGGGTTTTCTGAAGGATGTGGGCAATTTAACGACTTATAGTTTCATACCCTGAAATTGTATTTGGATTGATTCATTATTTTTAAAGTTATCATTGTGGAGGGTCAGGTTGTAATTTTTTTGGGAGGACATACGGTACAATTCAGAGGTGCTACAATGAGACAGTGCAGCTTCAATCTCTTCTTCCATCTTACTGCAATGCAGCAGGGAATACACTCCTTTCTCTCTTTTATTCTTTATTCTGTCCTCAGGTGTTACATAATATAAACACATATTTCCAGGTGTCACACTTTACAGCTACAATATAGTAACTTTCTAATAACCTCAGCCATGGGAGGATAGAGTTCTTGCTGGTATTGGTTCGTTTGTCTGTTTGTTTGCAACATTACCTAAAATGTCACGAACAGATTTGGATTAAATTCTTTAGAAAAAAGTGGGGATTACACTCGGAACAGATGATTAAATTCTGGCAGTGATGCGGATCACTGGAATGCAAGCATCAAGAGGAGATCTATTTGGCTAATATTGGGAAAACCACATTCACATGTATGTAGAACACCATCAAGCACTGTACAACATGTCTACTGCCAAACATGAAATGATTGTACAAGTAGTTCCCCACAAGTCCAAGATTTCTCACAATTACAGACAAAACGCATGCATCCAGTTTCTGCACGTAACTATTGAAAGGAAGCATGCTGACTACTTTCCCTGTGGCTGATGATATGAGGGGTGGGGATACTAGGGTGTCAATATGCAGACAACACGAAGCAGAACAGTAAGGACACACACAATACAAGCAACAGAAATTTGACGCTGGCTCTACTCGGAAAATACTGTCACTTAACATTTTCTGTATGAAAGGTCTGTGAACTAGCGCTTTTTGACCGTACAATTCATTGATTTTGTTTGGATGTGACAGAGAAGTTCAGATAGAGGCAGTTAACCAACGAAATTAAAAGAAAAAAAAAAGAAAAAGGTAAACATTCCCACACACTCCCTGCCTACATGTACCTTTGCATGCACAACTGCTTTACGAGCATTGGTTACGAAAACAGACAGTGTATACAACTGTAAAGTACTACTGAATGGATCCCTAGCAGTATATCACTACACGATGCAGCCAGTATGAGCCCACATGCTGCCCTCTTATTGTATACATATTCACTACACCCGGGTTCAGGCAAACAAAATCTTTAATTCACTTTTGAAAATCAAATACAAGCTGTACCTGCAGTGGGACAACAGATCTGCTCATTCAATTGCCTTTCATTAGTATGTTTTATCTCATTTCACTACCATGGTTTCTCATGTTTTCATTTATTATCATTGATATTATTATCAATATTGTTATATAATTTCATTATTCATTCTTTCAATTATCCATCCTTTATTATCATTATTCTAGTAAAAGTTTTTAGCACGCTATAAAGAATTACATGATAGTCTAATTCATACTGGTTTCTAGTTTCAATTAGTTTCACACTACAGAGAACATTCGTATTGCCTGAACATAGTGCTCCCAGAAGTGAACAAGCCTGTAAGAAGCCTGCTGGTAGATGTTGGTCTTAACTCATGCCCTCTAGAAACCTGGGGGTGTTTCATAAAGCTGTTCGTAAAGTTATGAACGACTTACGAGTGACTGGTGATCAGTTCTTGTGCTGAATTATTGAAATCCTGATAAGTATAGCACATCAGAACTGATCACCAGTCGTTCTTAAGTTGTTCGTAACTTTAGAACAGCTTTATGTAACATCCCCTGGTTGGATCCCATATAGCACCCATTAGGATTTCACAATCTTGTAGATATCGAGTTTACATCTCACAGCAATCTTTGTGAGGAATATGTGAATAAAGCTATTCCCTACTATCAAAATGAGTCCATCAACATCTCTCAAACACCTTATGATATTCATCTTCAAAAAAAATACTTGATGAAAGAATGAATTACACGATTGTACTCATGTGTTTACCAAAAAAAAAAAAAGAACCAAAGAATGGAATGCCTGTAAAATGGTGGATGAACACTGTGATGAATCACATAATCCTTTACATCTTACATTTTCACATGTGAATATCAAACAATATGAAACAACAATAAAGGCACTTGTAACTATTATGCACATGATATGTTCTATTTCTAATCTATGGAACAAGCATGTTTGTTGACTAAGCTTCGAGAATTGTTATTTGTTTTGTTTCTTCTATTTTCTTATTTGTGTGCGTGTATGAACAGTGCAGTATGTTTGATGGAACGAAGAGGCACATTTGAGAGTCTAATTACAAAACATTATACCTGGTTTTCCACCAAAGCACTCTGCCTGACACAGAATTGGAATATTGTCCCAAGACCAACACAATTTGTCAGCATTAGGGCTACCTGGCCTGCACCCAATACTATTAACACAAGGCAAAAACAAATGAAATAATAACAATCACCAATAACATGTGTAAACACCTTACAATATTCATCACTATGTCATTTACCGGTACTAAGTAATTTTGTTTACTTTTTCCCCATTTTAGTAATATTGAATCTTTTAACATTTTTTCTTGCAGCACAAGATTCTACAAAGCTCCCAAAGCTTTACAGAGTTAGATGATTACCTTTGAGAGAGAAAATGAAGAAGAGAAGCAAGAACATAAAAAGAGAGGAGGAGAAGGAAAATGAAGAGGAAAAGGAGGAGGAGGAGAAGGAGGAGAAGGAGGAGGAGGAGGAGGAGGAGGGGAGGAGGAGGAAGAGGAGAAGGAAGAGGGAGAAGAGGAGGAAAGGGAAGAAGAGGAGGAGGAAGAGGAAGAGGAAGAATAGGATGAGGAGAAAGAAAAGGAGGAGGAGAAGGAGGAGAAGGAGGAGAAGAAGGAGGAGGAGGGGAGGAGGAGGAAGAGGAGGAGGAAGAGGGAGAAGAGGAGGAAAGGGAAGAAGAGGAGGAGGAAGAGGAAGAATAGGATGAGGAGAAAGAAAAGGAGGAGGAGGAGGAGGAGGAGGAGAAGAAGGAGGAGAAGGAGGAGGAGGAGGAAGAGGAGGAGGAAGAGGGAGAAGAGGAGGAAAGGGAAGAAGAGGAGGAGGAAGAGGAAGAGGAAGAATAGGATGAGGAGAAAGAAAAGGAGGAGGAGGAGGAGGAGAAGGAGGAGAAGGAGGAGGAGGAGGGGAGGAGGATGAAGAGGAGGAGGAAGAGGGAGAAGAGGAGGAAAGGGAAGAAGAGGAGGAGGAAGAGGAAGAATAGGATGAGGAGAAAGAAAAGGAGGAGGAGGAGAAGGAGAAGGAAAAGGAAGAAGAGGAGGAAGAGGAAGAAGAAGAGGAGGAGGAGGAGGAGGAGGAGGAGGCCAAGAAGGAGGAGAAGAAGGAGGAGAAGGAAGCATAAGGGGAGCAGGAAGATGAGATTTAGGAAGTGGAAGAGAAAGATAACTGAGGCAAAAGGGGGAGTGTTGAGCTCTGATTAATCACACAGAGGAGAAACTTAATCCGTTGAGGACGAGTCCCGAGTATACTCGGGCAGGTGTCTACGGGAAATGCGTCTTGTAGCAAAATCAGTCCATCCTCAACGGGTTAAGACTGAACCAAAAGCAGTACAATTGGTGACTTTTGACATTACTCTTCAGCATCTCTTTCTAAAAGGCAGGTAAGGGGGTATGATTAGATCAGAGCATAAATGCAAGCATTTTGGTTTAATACAGTAAGGGTCTCCAACAATCCTCGCATGACCTTTACATCTGCACCATGAAACCATATACAACTGTACCCTTCTCCAAAACAAAATGAAACAACAAAAAAACACATAAGTATGTATGGTACACTGCACTGATTTACCTTTATGTCCAAGAAACATAGCCTAATACAGAATAAAATGATGTTAATATGTTATTCTGTCATTCCTTCCATAAGTCCTATTCACAACCAGGCTGTATCAAATGCACTCTAAGCTGTACTTCAGTGTGTGAATAAAGACATCATCTACTATAAATGTCCAGACGACATGAAAATCAAATGTACTGCATCTTAAAAAGATCAATTTCTCAGCAATAATTTTGATGAGGAGGTATTAGTCACTTCATGTAGTAACAGTTCTGCCTTTATGTCTACAACTTTGTCTCATACAACATTGCAACTATTGCCTTGTGATGAATAGATAGTAAAATTTCTGTCATTCCATCAAAACTTTTAGAATGTAAGACTCAACACTAAATTTCATAAGAGCTCTTTCATTCCCATTAATATATGTGTATTAATGTGCAAATATATAGCTTCAAAACGCTCCATCTTTTAGCTTTATTTCTATACTTTACAGAGGGAGTGAGAAATATATAAGTATATAAAGAGTAAAGATATAAAAAAAAGAAAATAGAAAGAATGTGCTTACCTGCAGACAGCGGCACACAGCTGAATGCTACAGTGGCTGTGAAACAGACGACGATGAGGTCCAGGCGAAGGCCAAACCAGCGGTTGGTGGCGATGTACATGAACCAGGCCTCAGAATGCCGATCCTGGTAGTTGTAGAACTGGTGCTCGAAGTCCTTCTCCTTCTGGTAGGCCCGGATGGTCCACAGTCCCTGGAGGGAGCTGGTGGTGTGTGAGAATACTGGGCTCCTCGCTGACAAAACAGAAAAGGAACGGCAATTCACAATATCATCAAAACACTTCAGTTTGTATCGAAGCAAGAATTCTTTACAACCTCTCTCTTTAACCCAAGAGACAAAAATGCTTTGATAGGAAGAAAGATGATAAAATCATGCACTCATACCTGCAGAAATTTTCACATGCATTTTAAAGTCAGAAATTTTGCAAGAGCCAAGATTCGTAAAATTAAAATGCACACAAAAATGTTTGTGTACACTATAATTTGGATGCCAGAGACAATTCCCTAAAATTTCATGCAACAAAAAAGGCCACCAGCTTCAATTTACGAAAATTTCATGCTGCAAATATTTTTCTTGCTTTACAATACACTGATGACAGGCAGATGATGTCACTGGCATCACTACATGGACCAGCAAATTTGTGCTTCTTGTAACTTCTTAATCGTCATCACAGACCAAACGAAGCACATGAGTCATCAATGAATAATCTTTTTCTTCTTTTTAACTTATAAAGTACAAGTATATAGCAAACAAGTACACTAGAAATCTAATTTGAATGTGCAAATGTGAAAATTAAAAAAATATATACATATTATCTAACATCTTATGGAGAACATGAATTGCAGTAAGACACCTTGTTGGAAAAGAAAAGAAAAATCTTATACACGTGTGTTTAAAACTTAACATAGTGATGAAGCAAAGAGAGAGAGAGAGATATATATATTAGTACTTGAAAACATATTATGGTTGATAAGTGTGAGGAGGAGCATGGTTACCAGTCCCATCCAGTCTCTTGATAGCCGTCGTCGACAGGAGGGCATACCGAGTCAGGAAAATCAAGACGATAAACAGGGGTACCGCTGCAATGATGGTGTAGTAGCTGATGATTACAGTAATGAGTACAGTGCCAATGATTTGTAAAGAAATCTGTGAGGAAAACAAAAACAACAACAGCGTATCAGAGAAGATTCACAAAAACAAAAACAAGAAAACAAAATATTTTCACATATTTCTCTCTGACCTGATCGAGTGCTGGTAAACGAGGCTGCCAAGCCCTTCACTCCCTCCACATCCCCCCCCCCCCCCCCAACCCAAACATCTAAAACAATTTTTGTACGGTACTCAGCATATTTTTTTGATCGTGACATAATAATTATGTTTACATACAATGTACATGTACATGAATATACCTAGGTTAGTGCCAGAGAAGACTGAAAAAAAAAAAGGTTTCACATCTATTTATGATACATGTGATTTAAACGATAACATATGATGCAATTGATCACACAGAAGTAAATAATACATCAACTTCAAATATTTGTATTTCAAAAATTAAAGATAATTAATACATGCATGTACTGTTGTATGAATGCATAACTACACCACCAGAAAGATATAATCCCTCTTTACAGTGATAAATCACATCTTCTTCTTTCGGATGACAAAAAAACCAACCAACCAACCAACCAAACAAACAAACACACAAACACACAAACAAGCAAACAAACAAACAAACAAACAAAAATATTAGATAAACTGCATGAACACAGTGAATATGGCAAACACACACATCATAGGTAGCTTTCAGTCGAAATTGAGCAAAATTTTCTGGATATCTCATCGGGGTATATCACTTGCACTCCACAAATCTTTACCTGAAGGAAATCAAAGAAAGTCAGAGGAAGCTGGTCGTCCATTATGCCAATGTCCTTTGTGAAACGATTCTGGATCCTCCCTAGGAACAATATAAAGTAAAGAAGAAGATATGAGAGGCACATCGCATGTAAAGAAAGTGTTTCATACTTTCATGATGAACATACATTGTTGTAGGATGCAGTTCCCCCCCCCAAAAAAAAAAAAGATATTATATATAGTTTTATACAAAATATATAAGAAATATAATTATGATTATTCTACACATAATACATTTTCATACAAATTAAAAGATCTGTCCTAGTAAAGCTGATGGTTCAAATCCATTCAACATTTCCTTACAGGAGAGAAGATTTGACTGTATCTTCGTGCAGATGGAATTCACTGCTGATTTGGACTCACTTATCCACAATTTATGAACTTTATTCCCAGCAAGCTTCAGAAATTAAGAACATCAATAAATGGCAAAAATTTTGGCTTTGCTCACATTAGCATCCCCGATCACTTTCATAATTATGCTAGGCATAAGCACCAGTTGTTAACACATGATGAATATCTATTTTTTGTTTTTAAGAGGATGCTATGAGGCACATGCAGTAAATACATGCTTTGTGTTAAAAAAAAACACAAATAAGACTTTTCCTGACATTCTTTTTTACATATTTACATCCAATATATGTACATCCCATATATTCAATAAGACATGACATGATGCAAAATATACACACTGCAAAGAACAACATACAAAATGAAATGAACGACTGCAAATTCATTGCACATTCATTGCAAACCCAACAGAATTCAGAGAGGCTGCACTCCGACATATCAACACAATGCAGCCTTCTTCTGGTTCCAATGTTCTGTAAGAAGCCAACCTTATTTTTACTCGCACAGGTTCAACCACTTTTATTGTAAATATGTGGGTTACGATTATGGCACCTCTGCGCCCTTGTTGACACACAGCGGGGACTGTTCATCCCGGTATAGCTTCAACGGAGCTGCAATTTGGGATTATCTCAACTAGTAAGTAACAAGTAAAGGCATGGGGCACAATTTCCTGATGTAGGAAAGGAGCACATAAAATCATGATATATTCACGGCATGAAATTTTCGCAAAGTGGATGCCGACAGCTGAACTGCCACTAGCATTCAATGCATATAGTGTAGACAAGAACTTTCACGTGCATTTTAATTTCGCGAATCTTGGCGCTAGCGAAATTTACGAAATTAAAATGCACGCAAACATTCCTCATTTTACAGTATGCTTCTCACTCACCAGTTGGGGTGGTGTCAAAAAAGAGAACAGGTGATCTCGTCACACTGGCAAACATGAGGTTGTGGAGGTTTCGCGCTGCTCTGATCATGATGCGGAACGTGATGAAAGCGCGGATGATGCCGAAGAACATCATCCCACCAATCAGACCGCCGTAAACGCCAGCCGACTGCTCCGTCGTGAGGTTTACGTTCTTAAAGATCGGGTAGTTATCAACCTTAAAGGAAAAACAAACCCCAAAACAAAGAAATGAATATTTGACCTTTTGAAGGTGCCCAAGCACAGAAGAGCTGAGACACATTACACGCGAGATGTATATGTACCTCTATGATTTGTTTTTAATGCGGAAATAATCAAATCAAATCAAAAGTCTGAGATAATCAAACAATTACATGTATAAAGGTACATGTATAAAGAATGCTTCACATGCATAATGGATAGTTACTTTAGAGATCAGTGTAATCAGTATACATTGCAAGAAACGTATGCATGACTCTACGTGTAGGAACACTTCAAAGATAATTCTGCTATCAAGTGGCTTGCAGGAAAGGATGGAATTAATTAACAGAAATATGGTTTAGTCTATTTCTCTCTTTCTCAGCAAAACTGGTTATGGATAAAGGCCATGACTGAGCTGTCTGCATAATGGACCATGAAAACATTCATTGTCAAAACTACATGGACCAATGGCCAAAGAAAATTGTCAATGAATTAGGCATAATGGACAACTCACTGGTACGTTATTTGCCCGGGCCTCTTCCGTGTCTGCCCAGTAGCCTAGCCAGTAGTCCGCCATGAGATATATCACCTGTCAGGTAACACAACAATCAAATTTATGTTTCCATGGCAACAGAAATTGCACAATTGAGGACAATGAAGCACGAACAACCAACAAATGGAGAATCATATTGATCAGATGGACACATCAATTTTCATTATGCAGCATTAGATACATGTATGAGTTGAGGACCAAAAGAATTGGACAAAATAAAGAAAGCTTGCATAACTGTCATCATACATAGCTTGTGTGCAGGACTTCTTCAATACACACACAAAAAAATACATCTCTCTCCTTTTGAGATTTTGTGGCCTAACCTTTCATTATAATCAACCCTTTGTATACTTTGAGTTCCAATTGGCACGGAAACCTTGATTTTTACACACTAT
The DNA here is from genome assembly GCF_040938485.1 of Diadema antillarum. NCBI lineage: Eukaryota > Metazoa > Echinodermata > Echinoidea > Diadematoida > Diadematidae > Diadema > Diadema antillarum. The sequence continues at coordinate 713,867 of NW_027271797.1, forward strand.
CCCCGGCACAGACAGGGTTAATGAATTGAACTGACTAGCCTCTGGCAAAGCAAAGTCAGAAAAATCCATCGCAGAAACTTGTCAGACTTCAAAAAGGAAACTTATCATCAAGCTCACAGCCAATGTAATAAAAAATTATGTAAAAGACTAGATCCAAGGCTAGTAGTACCTGGGCACCAAAGAGGAAGAGCATCATCCAGAAGAGAGAAAAGGTGTTGCCCCCGGCGATGAAGTACTTGAGGTATGTGGCGTAGGTGATGTCCCCCTTGACCGTTGCTTCGTCTTTGAACAGTTTGCTGGTCTTGGTCTTGGCCTTGCAAATAAAATAAGGCAACATCTTTACAACACAAGAACCTGACAACGGGTTCATTTCTCTGTCTGGTGGGGAAGATTAAAATAGGATAAATGGAGAGAAAAGAAATATTCTCCCCTGTTTTTCAGAAGAAATACAGAAGACCACAGTACAGCTTGGGGAAACTGCTAAAAACAAAACCAAACAAAACCACACAAAAAACTATTCGTCTTTCATAATTAGTAACATGTTATCAGATGCATGTAACTTCTACATAATCATACTTTACCTGTTGAAGATTAGTCTTGAGTGTAATCGGGCAGGTGTCTATGGGAAATGCATGTTATAGCAAAATAAGCTCATCCTTTAATGAATTGAGTAGAAGTGATACCAGTGTGGTTCATTCTCCTATTCACCATTTAAGTATTTGATATTGGTCCCATGACAGGGGGAGGGGGGGGGGGGGGGGGGGCACTGATGAGTGTGAACACAAAGAACTTTTTACAAGCTACATTCACATCAATGGCTCTAGCCTAGGTGCATTGTGCTGATCAAATGAAAACAGACTGATAGTGTTGTTGTCGGTTAATGTACTACTTGATGTAATTTTTCACACTAGGCTTGGTAAGATGAAATTTGTGTGTTTTTCATTCCTCAGAATCAGGACATTACATTCAATTGTATAGCAGTACATAGGACAAGCAAAAATATATACACACTTTTATTTTCATGCTAGATTCTGGTAGTGCAAATGCACAAAAATTTCAACACGCAAAAATGTCCATTTTCACATTATACAAATACTTGCCCCTCCCATATTTAGGTCAGTGACCCCTTTCCTCCCCCCGCCCCCCCCCCCAAAAAAAAACTCTCTCTCTTCCCTATCTTGGCCTCACCTAGCCTATAATCTAGGCGGAGGATGCAGCTACATAATTGTATTGTCTTTGCTGTTACGCTAAACATCTGATGCGGCAAGACTACATGTATTATCTTTGATATAGAGAAACGTCTGATGCAGCAAGACTCTAGACAGTGGAAGCATCCGCAGCCTATATCCACTCACCTTGCTTTCACATGTTTTTTTTTCCTTATTATCGACTATGACTCGGAGGTAGTTTTTCATGCAAATCCACTGTTCATACAAATGCAGTCTTGCCGCATCAGACGTATCACTTAGCAAAGACAATAGTCTCGCCGCATCAGATGTTTAGCGTGACAGTTAAGACCATAGCTGCATCCTCTGCCTACAGTGTAGATTACAGGCCATGCCTCACCTTCTCCTTAGTGCTGCTCCTGTGAGAAGAAGATGATCTCTTGAATGACCCCGAGGCGACCCTGGCCAGCGGAACATCGCTGGTGTCAGCCTCGTCGTCGGAGTCGGAGTCCTCGGTTTCCGGCTGCTGCATCAGACGGGAGAACTCCACCCCTTTCTCATGCAGCTCGCTCAGGGTTCCCACGGCCTCCATGTGACCCTTTAAAAGACCATGGCAACAGGAATGAAAGACTAACTTGAGGTTCTAACCGAGATTACATACCAGATTTATTATGGGATATATGAAAGAGAAATTGCCGCACAATGAGACACACTTGAACGTTCTGAATATCTAGCCTATCACACTACTCAAATACTAGGTGTATTTCCCATTACAACAAACATACAAGTTTGGATATGATACGATAGATGTGTGAAGCTTTTGGAACTGCTGGGAGATGCAAGACACATAACGAAGAAATCAAAGAATTTAACCAATTGCTATGCATGCTCTCAATACTGAAATTCATGTACTTGTACAGTACAAATCAAACTTAAAATGAAATCTTCCTTGTAACAAATAAGCTATGTCAATTTTTACTCATATAATGTTCGATTTTGCACATCATAATTGTGCCAAATATGACAAATATTATTTTGCTTCATGTGGTGTACATGTGTGGACACCCCATCTAATGCACTAAACCTTACAAAGTAAAGAATTCACACCAGCACATCAGTACAGGAGGGAGGTCTAGGCTGTGCCAGTTTCCATACACAGGAGGAGTTTTCACAATTCTAGTACAGAAACGATACGCTAAATCATGCAGTGTGATATGGACATGTGACTCCCTGCTTTCCAAATGACCATTGAAAACCCTCCCATTTCCATGATGTGAAATACACTTGTGTACTTCCATGCTCACCAGCACTGGGACACACAATTCCTTTTACTCTTGTGTTCCACATTCACACACCGAACTCAGTTTATAAATGGGCTTGCCAACTTTGATAATTTTGCTCAAATCACTTACACACCACCTGATAAATTGCAATATACAGTGTACATGTACCAGAGTTTGTTGAAAGCGTCCAAACCATACAGGTAGTTGTGTTATGAAATTTACATCACAGCAAAGCCTGCAATTCCTTTCACAATTTTTTTTTACACTGAATTAGTGCATTTCCAGCATTACTGCTTCTATAAAAAGTTACATGGTTTTGAAAAACAATGTTTTCAAAAAGTGTTCATGCATTGCGGTCTCAGAATAAAGTTTAGGCCTTACACAGTCGGGGGTGGGGGGTGGGGGGGGGGGGGTGGGGTTACACCATGGCATGCAAAGAGTTCAACTACAGGTGTATATACAAATAGCGAATGGTCACGAGTGCGATGGTACAAGATTTCGCACGAGGTGAACGATAGAGGCGCTCTATTCGAATGCGAAATCTTGCTTCATTGCACGAGTAAAGACCATACACTATTTGTGACCCGCTACAACAAAATGATACTAAAGTCGGGCGAGGTCGATAATTTGAAAATTGCATGATATAATCCCCTAATCTTTCTGCTTTAAATTGATATATAACACATTTTATAAAAATAATCGGCTGCGGAGATATCGATGTTTAAAAGAGAGCATGTCGAGACGTCTGGAAAATCACTGTTTCGAGAAAAGCGCCCTAAAAGTCTTCCTTTCGACGTAATCGCGATCAAGGGACACGCAAGTCAGTTTTCACCTCTGGACAATAGAAGGTAAGCCCTAGCAAACCCCGAAGAGTTCATTCAAGCACATCAGCGTCGGCGGTCTCCTCACCAACCAATCAGTGACCAGGATGTGAGAAGTGGCTGAGCATAGCGCACCCCGCACGCACGCACCAGTCGACTGGGCAGTGTGCGAGCTTCACGCTTCGGTTAGCAGCAAGCAGCAAACTGACCAATGAGATCACTCTGGTCGTTGTTAGGGGCGGAACCTATCTGTGGCGCTCAATCCAAATTTTCGAACCAGTTTCTGCTTCGTTGAAACGCCAAAAAACATGGCTCAGAAAAACGCTATTTTTGGGTATTTCCTTTGATCATTTTGCTTCAAAATTTCGACAGATGATAGAAGACATGTTAGACTCCAATAATATATCAAAATCAGAAAATCGTAAGTTTTGACCAATTTTAATGCTCTGACTTCAATCTCGATTTTCACAGCTTCGACCGTGCGCGACTTTAGGACCTTTTTGTTGTAACGGGTCACATTTGTTTTATGCGACACCTCGAATGTCAACAGATGTCGTCTGCACAGATTCTTGAATTTAGCAAAGAAATGGCAACCATTTTCCGTGAAAGACGAATGAGTAGCCGCACAGTCACAGTCACCGTGTACGTATGTATGCGAAGCTGATCGGTTGAAGTTGTTTACAAAAATGAGTGACAACAGTACGCGCTAGTAAGCGTGCTTGTAATTGCTGAGTGCGCGCGGCAAATGTTTGTTTATTGTGACATCAGAGCCGTGCCATGGAACTAAAACTTCGAGTCAATCGTGAGTTTAACACGGGAGTCAATGGAAATGGGCGACGTCAGCCATGTGCTATCCATTTTTGCTCAAACAAAATTGCAAGGCTGACAGCCACAGCGTGCGATGGAACTTTTCACTAAATGTCACATGATGGGCAATCAACGAATCGGACAGCTACCACATTCTAAAAAAGGTTTTGTATAAATCTCATTATCACACGGCCGTAATCTGGCAGAACTGCGTATCTCCTTTAACACATTACGCCAGAAATCGGGTTTAAAGATTCAATGTTACACCTTTCTAAACTGAGATACGATGAGTTGCATTTTTCCTCTTTTCTCGGTCATAATTGGTCTAAAGAATTTATTTCCAGCAAAAAAATGACAATTTGACCTTTTTAAGTAGTAAAAATAACCAATTTTAAAAACTTACGCAGTTCTGCCAGATTAATCGTCGCCAAATTTTTGCGATCGTAATCTGGAAGAACTGCGTATCTCTGGTCACGTGCCCGGGTTGATCAGCCAGAACTGCGTATGTTTTTGGCCATGCGGGGGGGGGGGCAGTTCTGCCTGATAAGCACGTGTTTCATCAGGCAGAACTACGTATCTCTTTTCGTCGTCAACCACGTGCTTATCAGCCAGAACTGCGTATCTCCTAGAGATACGCAGTTCTGGCTGATAAACACGTGGTTTATCAACCAGAACTACGTATCTCAGTCTATTTTCTGCGGGTTGTCTATCGTATTTTACCATCCACCCTCTTACTATTCAGCGGATGCAGTGTCAAAACAATGAATATTTTAGATCGAGTACAATTTTTTTGAAATATTTGTATTGTATAAAGTCATCATTATTGATTCACATTTAATTTCATTTTATCCATTCATTTGTATGTGGAAAATAACTTGCTTTCCCCAAATGTTGTCAGTCTGTGTTCATGTTTCAGTATTATTTAGCGGCACAAGAAGTACTGCAACATCAAAAGCCTGGCTGCTGCTTGGGTTATATTGTCGATCTCATGAAGCATTGCATTTGGATTAAGATTAAAAGAATAATATTAGACTAGGTTCTAGATGTTAAGCTATATTGTTCATCAAGACTACAGGTACTACACTGTACATAGACCGCCTAGACCGTAGTCTATTCAGGCCTAACGATACACTAGACATCTAGAGACTAGTAGAGCGGTACGTAGGAATCTGCATACGATAGGCCTACTGATCTCACATTATCCTAGTATTCCTACTCTATGCCCAAAGTAAGAGTAAGCCTAGACCCTTTTGGCTGAAGGCCTAAACTCTATTTAAACTAAAGAATACTAGGAGCTAGGCCTGACTAAAAGTTTATTTACAGCTTTATTAGAAAATAAAAAAATAGACCCTAGTTCTCGTTTGTGTCGACTCTTACCGTATTCCTTATTGTCACTACAGTACTATCGTTAGGGTAGTAGTGTTCTAACCGTTACTATCTTACTACGCAGGCCTATTAAAAACGTACGAGAACTCTCGAACTCTGTCTACTCGATTGTCTAGGTCTATGTAACATCCAGACGTCTATTTTGGGGCGTCATTATAACAGACTAGTAGATCAATGAAAATTAGTTTCTAGATTTTCTAGTCTAGACTCTAGATCTAGACTCTATATCCACGTAGGGGCTAAATCTACAGCTAGACTGTTTATTGGGGATCTAGGCCTAGAAGGTACTGATGTTATAGTAGATCTAAGAACAACGTAAAGCCTAACCTGCCTATCTATGACTAACGGTAAGTCTATAAAGTCTATAGCCTATAATGTCTAGTATTAATAATGCATAGAACACAGATCTAAATCTAAGTTTTAGATCTATTTCTAGGGCTAAATGTTTATAATTTAGCGTTTAACCTGTAGATTCTAGATTCTTCATATTACAGACTTCAAGAATGTCTGGCCGAATCAAATCTAGAAAAATAGAAAACTGAGTAAAGACAGAATAACCGGCGATTCAGCCTAAGTTAAGTAACGGTAGGCCCTAGTAGTCTAGTAGGCCCCTACTGTACAACTCTACTGAGACGAGAGTACCGGTACGGTACCTGTATTAAAAAGTAAACTGTAAAAGTGTTAGTATTGGTCAATTTCTGACGTCTGTAGGATTGGATCGAAAATGCCATCGTTATGGACGGTATCCCAGATATTCATTGAACTTCTCCAGATCAATCCCATAGATCCAAGCCCACTAACCGCTTATTACAATGAAAAACAAAATAAGAAGCTATGGTCAATGGATTACAGATATTATTGTTCGCGTGACCTACGCTACCGCACAGTACGTTGATTTCACTGCAGTTCTGCAGCAGCATTAAGTAGGCCTAGGCCTCAAGTTGACTGGAGCGTGATGTCAGATAAGATGCAAACTATAACGTTTGTTAGATCTAGAAATGCTCTAGGCTTAAAAAACACTAGATTGTAGCAAAACTTAATAGTAAGGCATACCGCATATTGACCTGTTTTGAAGCCTGCCAGTCTATGAAGGGAAAGAAAGTGGCAATTTCCCCCAAGAGTAACGAGGGTTATTGCTTAAATAGCGTGACTGTCGTCGTGTACAACACGTAGCACGTCGCGACGTAGCTAGCTAGCTAGGCACTGCTAGCCTGAACGCGCAGCGCGTTCGTCACTACCAAGGTCGCGCACGCGCGTGTTAAGATATACCATGTCCGTGCGGGATGCAGGAACACCTTGGTCGAAGCGTTGTCGTAAGTCGACTTACGCACTTCTGCCTGATTAACATCGGAAAATTCATTTCGAATCTCGACTTACGCAGTTCTGCCAGATTAATCGCCCTCTCTCCTCAGGAATTTTGCCAAAATTACTTTCTAAAAATAATTTTCTGTACCGATTCACAACTTATTTTTTGGCCCACTTGAAAGAGCATGAGAAAAAACACACAAAACACTCAAAACCTGAAAATCGACCAAAATCGACTTAGGGAGTTCTGCCAGATTACGGCCGCACAGCCTTCTTCCACTCACCTCCTTGAGAACGAGAATCTGATCTGCAGCACTGAGGAACTGAAGCTGATGGGTCACCAGGATGCGTGGCTTGTCAGCCAGATACTCCATGATACATCTTTAGGAAAAAGAAAAGAAAGATGTGCCCAGGCTTGGTCATCAACATTCAGTGATCCATTCAAACCTGACCTAGTTGTAAAGTTATCAAGTGAAGAGTTTGTTTGCAAAAACCAATAAGTCCATTTTTGAAGATTTTGAAGCATGGTCTCTGTCATAAAGTACAAAATAACACCTTTTAAATGGTATATAGGTCACTACATATAATGGTATATTTTTGAAGTTATGGTCAAAAGAAGCAAAAATTTTCTTATTTTTCTCTTTATTTTTCTTGACCTTTAATCGCAAATATCTCCATTTGGCAAATATGGACTTATCGGTTTTTGCGAACAAACTCTTCAAGTCCACTTAGGTGTATAGCAGGGTGCCTCGGTCCAAAAGGAAGACAATGGTGGTACAATAGGGATTAGGGGGATTAGGTGATCTCTATTCATGGATAGACATCCCACAAAGAAAGTACTGCAGCCTAGGAGTCAATTAGGGAACAAAAACACAGTTAGGGCTTTTAAGAAGAACCCAGTCTGCCCACTGCCATCACACCTGAAATGGGACAATAGTCACCCCATCTCAGATACCCGGGGTTATATGCAGCTATGATAAAAACATAACTGTAGATAAATAGACGATAAAGTGGCTATACAGGATCCATGCAAGATGATCACATCATTTTCTTGCCTTCCTTGTCTCTCTTGATACCGGTACCAAGTTTGTGCTCTCTTATCAACCAAGTGTGACAGTACTGATCGTAGAAGGTGCTGCAGCACTGGAAAACACACATTTTTCAACCCTGTGAACACACAATTAATGACTATGCTCTGCGACTTTCTTGCAGAAACGTGAGGGAAAAAAATTATTTTCGCAATAAAAAAAAAAATTATAATATCATGCCAGTCTATAATGATGACCATCAATAGCAGTCATGCAGAATAAGTAATATCATATCAAATGATTTTTTTCAAAGCTTTTTTCATTGGAAGTTCAGTTGATTCCCTTCAAACCCGACTGTAAGTCTGGCATCCTATTTAGGTAGACATTTTGAAGTCAAAGGGGCTTGAGCTTTTGATCTTGGGCAATAGAATCTTCATCAGAGGCAATAATGGGTTAGAGACAACAAGCACAGTCTGAGGAGGACTAGGGACACAGAACAATGAAAACAAAAGGGGTGGGTTAGAAGTCAAATGCAGGAAGCTAAACAGGTATAGAAGGGGTATTACAGCACATGGGGTGGGCAGACAAAAGGAAAATAAAATGAGGTGGGCCAGAGATAATCCCAAGGATCAAAAGGGGGCAACCTGTGAGGGATAAAGATGAATAGGGAGGCAACATCAAACAAGATCAGGAACAACACAAGGGTAAATAGGAAAAGAGTGAAATAGCAACAGTATCAGTGAAGGGGAGGGGGGGGGGGAACAAGCAGCAAGCCCTAAACCTAGTGTACAAAGGGTTATCAAGGTAAATGTTTTAACAGACTGATTTGGAGGTCAGAGTAGTACTCTTGGGATTGATATGACAACAAATTTTCTATTCACTAGCACACAGTTTGGGAGACTACCAAACTTAATCTCAAGTATTAGACACCTCCCATATGAAAAAAGCCTCAAGAAACTCCACCTCACTACACTAGACGAATGATAGACACAGGAGAGCAGACCTACATTGTAATTCAAGTTTACAGAATCTTCAACAACATATACAAAATCAACCCAACAGCAAGCTTCCAAATTGCTACACACCAGAGCACAAGAGGACACTAACTCAAAATTCAGAAGCAACATATGAGAGCTGACATTAGATAAGTACTCATTCAGCCAGAGGGTCATCCAAGATTGGAATAATCTCCCTCCAACAGCAGTGTATGCAACATCACTCAACAGTTTTAAAACAGAGTTACAGTCATTCTAGGGTTACTAATGGTGAATAGCCCCCTCACCCTTGCTGCACTACAATCTACTTTGGTACACTACCAAGATGGATGTACGGCACTTAAAGGGGAAGTTCGGACGATTATCAGCCGTTTCCCGTGTAAAGAACAATATTTCATGAACCTATTACTTTTTACCAATGAGAAAAGACCATCAGATACATTCACAATGATTTTTTGAAAAATTAAGGTAATTCTTCGTGTTCGAATCCGTCGCGAGCAGCCCTGCGTACTATCTGTCCCAGGATGCATTGCGCGTGACGTATCAGGCTCAGTTTCCTCAGCTGAGAGCACCGCAAGCACAGCCCAGCTACGCATCGATCTTCCATTGCACTGCTGATTGCGGCGCGGTATCTGCATGCTTGCCAAGGGCTGCCTACAATTTTGTAGTTGGCGCTACCGCAGGAGTCCGTACACCGTTTACGGAGTAGTGTTGCCAAACACTGTATTCCTTTATTCAAATCATCTTCAATATATATATATTTAAAATCCGTCAAAGATTAATGTAAAATAGTCGCAATTTTACAACATTTTCATTTTATTGAAATATTATATGTATTGTAATATTGCCGTACTTATTTGTATCCAATCCATCATTTACATGTACATTCATTGGCTATGTATATTGTTGCCATCAGAGTGCAGTGATCAGGCATACATTTACAGAAGTACGTCTGCTGCTGCCAAATGCTATCACAATCCGCGATCGTTCTGAGTGTGAACAACCTGAGTTCAGTCTGTCAATTTCAGAATTATTGCCTCTCTTGTTGTCCGAGACTGTTGAGTATGTCTGACGGTGGTAAATTACGACTGTATAACTTTGAACTGCGGAAGAAACGCCAGCTTCATCATAGTACCGCCGCCGGTGGGGAGTATGATGAGGCTGCATCGAGTAGTAGGCCTATTTGTAAGTTTTGACGTCAAACTTGTCACTTCTAATATTGGAGAGCCATCTGGCGCACCTTTCCTTCTCATTTTCTGGGTTCGGAATGGCAAAGAAACTCTTCTTCTGGCCAAACGCTTGACACATTGGCATTTTCGCGTGCGAAGTGAAGCAATAACATAGATCATGCTCATGCCGCGTGCATCCGCAGATCCGCTGCATGGCCGGAACCACGCGGTACGCTACCGCTTGCTCAACCCGTATTGCCGTTGAGCAATGTGGGGCTAATACGTCACGCCGTCACGTGATCTTTCTAGCCGGCGTACAGAAATTGAACAGTTACGATTCAAAATTAGTGATGCTAAAAATCGATTGTGACGAGTTGGGAGGGTATTTTTTAATGAAACTTAGTCATCTTGGTCCTTGATTTATGTAGATTATGGTGAAATTTAATCAAAATCGTCCAGACTTCTCCTTTAAGTAAGTTCAGTATGTTCAGTGAAAGACATGTACGACCTACTATTCACATAGCCTGTATTCATTGTAAGGACAGCTAGGACAGCTGTAGGTCTACTAATTAGAGAAGAAAATCAAGCCAGCCACAGCGGATGTGCCAATCAGCAATCACTGATTGGTGAGGGTCAGCGAGACTGCACTTCCCTGAGTCCGACTTACTTCTCAAATATGTGTCTGCTGACCTCACTGTCCACAGCGCTGAGAGGGTCATCAAGAAGGTATATGTCCGCGTCATCGTAGAGGGCCCTGGCCAAGTTGATCCTGGCCTTCTGACCTCCGCTGAGGGTCACGCCCCTCTCGCCTACCATAGTCATGTCCCCATCGGGCAGTTGCTTGATGTCCTGGGCCACAGACAAAAAATGGACGTTGATGGCACTCTCAGAGTGAATGAGCCTTGAATCAACCACTAGGCATTGCATTTATGCTTGATGATGGAGAGTTAACTGTTGTGTGACTGGGCGAGTTTTACACAAAATTCTCACTTAAACAGCAGGCAGGTAAAGTGTTGTGAATTGATACTTACAGCCTACCAGGCCGTTTGTCAGTTTGGTGAAAATTGATCTTGGAAATCTGAACTGGCTGTCTATTTCTGGAATTTCTCCTGTATTGAGACTTTTCAAAAATTGGAACTTGTAACATCTAATTCATTGCATCTAATCATCTTTGAAAGCATTATTACAAAGCTGAAAGGAATCTACAAAGTAAAGTCACTACTACACATCACATGTATGCATCACCAAGAACACATATTCTGATGATATAATCTCCTCTGTGCCAGGTGTTCTGACAGTGTGTGCAATGCTAAAAAGGGTTTTCTGTGCCAATCAGCACTCAAGGCATAAGAAGGGTTAAAGCTGGTCTAACTACAGTACAATGTACTTATTTACACATCAATGACTATCCTCCTGTGGGATTAGCAAGAACTTTCAAACAAAGAGCTACGTTTGGACAACCCTTCACATCTATAGCCTCTGCTTGCACAGGGCATCTGATCTTATTACACCCTATCATATCTTGAAGGATAAACAAGAATGGGGGTTAAGACAGGGTCAACGTGCTTACCGTTGTGAGGGCACAGACCCTAATGATGCTGCGGTACTTCCGCTCCACGTGGTCCCTCCCAAACGTGATGTTGTCCCTCACGGTGCCTCCAAACACCCAGGGCTGCTGGGAGGCGTAGGCGATGCGCCCCTGGGTCTTAATAGACCCACTCAGTGCCGGCAGCTCCTTCAAGACTGCCATTAACAGGGAGGACTGGAAGTGGGGGGGGGGGGGAAGAAGAACCAAAACACACAGAAATTGATTTCAACCTTCAAAAACATGTCCGATATCCTTCTGAATCATAAGATTGAGAACAGCTTTGTAAGCTCCATCTTAGGCTGCGTTTATCAACTTCCCCCTGTTTAAACGGCTTTCCAAAGCCCTTTCCAAAGCCCTTTCCAAAGATCTTTCCAAAACCCTTTCCAAAGCCCTGTACTATACTGTATTAATGTGCCGCTTGTTTCCTAAGAAGGGATGGCGAAAAGCAATTGCCATCATAAAGACATATCTTCCTTGAGAGTGACGAGTCATGATGCAATGCCACATGAATCAATTGTCTTCCTATCTGTGAGGCAGCTCCAGTTTAGCACATACTTCAAATATTTCTGAGTGGAGGCATGAGACTTTGGCTGCGTTTATCAACTTTCCCTTGTTTAAATGGCTTTCAAAAGCCATTTCCAAAGCCCTTTCCAAAGCCCTTAAGAAACGGCTTCCAAAATAGTTGCGTTTATCAACTCTTCGCGAACACGATAACTGGCCTGTCAATGCCCAGCTGCATTGCGCAATTCGACCCAAGGAGAAGAGGTCACATAAGGCGTGCATTGTTCGTAACTGCAGTACAATACTACAAAGCCGTCTCAAAACAGCTTTGCGTTTATCAACTTCAAAAGGCTTTTACAAACAGGTTTCTGAAAACCTGTTTAGGAAACCTGTTTGGAAAGCCACAAATTTGTGGCTTTCGAAAAGACTTTCTGAAAGGGCTTTCAAAACAGCTTTGCGTTTGAATATCAACTCGTGAAAAATTCCTTGAAAGCTGTTTGGAAAACCTGTTTCTGCCGAGAAAAGGAGAGTTGATAAATGCACCCTTTCGAAAAGGCTTTCCGAAAGGGAGAGTTGATAAACGCACCCTTTCGAAAAGGCTTTCTGAAAGGGCTTTCAAAACAGCTTTGCATTTATCAACTCGTAAAAATTCCTTGAAAGCTGTTTGGAAAACCTGTTTCTGCTGAGAAAAGGAGCTAATAAACGCTACCTTACTTTATCACACAAATTGCAAAAGGCTATTGTGAGTTTTGTACATATACTGTATTTGTCTGTGTACTGAATAGAGTCATGTTCAAGCTCAAAATCCAGTGACACAGTATAAGATATGTACAAATGGATGCAGCTCATTGGCACAACTCTGCAGGGCTTACAAAACACAACTGTCACTTCGAATGCCAACATTCCTACATCACAGTGTCATAGAGATTCCGAGGATCAATCAGATAGATTCCAGTGTGTTATGTGCATCTCAATAGGCAAAGTAAAATAATTCCCTAATCAGGGAATGTTCTATATCTGCCTTATCCCATGTGAAAAGACATGTATGTTTCCAGCAAGCTTCCTGCAGAATCACAAAAGACTTGGCAGCTCTAAACTGATTGTTTGAGGGGTCCCAAACAAAGTAAAGAAAGTCTATAAAACAAGAAATCTTCATTGTATACATGGTACTGGAGGTCAATCTTTCTTTCTATCTTTTTCTACCTTTCTATACGGCTCTGACAATCAGTGACAATGGTAGAGACTTCCATAACTAACCCTGAAAATGTATAACAACTCTCCACTGATTTATGGGGGAGTATAAAGTTGATTTACTTAATGCTACCACAAACATTTACCTAACTTCATGAAGACAACAGTCAGGTAATCCTCTCCATTCGACTGGGTGTGCTCGTGAAAAATCATGTCAAGCACAGTTTCGAGACTTGTCTTATAGTCATTTCTTCAGCTCTGATTCTAATCAAAATCTACATACAGTGCACTCCCGTTATAACGAAATGCTCGGGACCGACAGTTTTCTTTCGTTATAACGAAATTTCGTTGTAACCGAACAAATACAATATATAACGAAAACAAGGAAGCCACGGATATCCTATATTCTGTTTGTTGAATACTCATCATACACTGGAAAGCTTTGTGAACAATAAAACAAACAGTTATTCAATTTCAGATTATTGTATTACAATAACGCAAGTTCCCCTCGGAAACTGCGTTACACACGGAGCAAACACAAAGTGATGGGACGCGTTCGCCCATGCAGAGATGCTATAAATGCTTGTTCTGCTACGTATTTTTGGAAGCCATCCACATTTCGTGATAACGAAGCACATTTCTTTTGTTTTTCTTTGTCAGTGGTGCTTGGAAAAGACTTCGTTATAACAAAAATTTTGCTATAACCATGTTCGTTATAACCGAATTTTGTACCATAGACTTTAATGCCGATAATTTTGGGATCAGAAGTTTTACTTCGTTATAACGAAATTTCGTTATAACCGTGTTCGTTGTAACGGAAGTGCACTGTATAATCATCATGCGATAATTACATTGTATACATGAATGATGCCAGAATATATCTCACTGAGCTCCCTTACATCTTGAACAACACTATGAGAAGTCTTCTTTACTGGTTTGTTTCAACCTAAAAATCAAACTTGTATACATGAGGACGGCCAACTTAACACAATCCTTTCGACTTTCTCTGGAGATGCTTGTGGTCAAGAATTTGTGACAGAAGACAGAAAAAAGAAAAAATTATGAAAGTCCTATCCCGTTTTGTGGCAATATTCAAATTTAAATTCTTTTATTCTTGTATTGTGGCACTACACATTGACATACGGGATACATTCACATACAAAAGACTTGAACAAAGGTTAGACTTACAATGTATGAGTAGAAATGCAAGTCATTCACTGGTAAATTGCGTAGGGAAAAAAAAAATGAATTATGACATACACACTTCAAGGATTTTTCATTCTGAAGCTGTCTCTAACATAGTACAGCTTCTTATCAAGACTTGTTTGCTCAGCAAAGAAGAAATGTAAACATTGCTCACTGTATGTACTGTATTAGGGCCAACTACACGATTGTAATTGTGGCTGCAACCGTAGTTTGCCAATAAGTTGCACCATTTATTGCTTACTTTATAGTTGCACAACGAGCTTCAGGTAAAGTAAGCTCAGCATTACAGGGCAACAGTTACTACTGGAGTGATCTCATTGGTTGAGTGGCACTTGGAAAAACACTTCTTATGAAAGTAACAGATACATATCTTCCACTCTTATTCCAGTAAAATCTATTGTCACTGCTCATGTGCACAACCCTATGCAATTGAACAGAATGCAACGTACCAACTTCATTTTGTGAGCCATTTAAATGAGATACATGTACTTCCTTGTTCAGCTCCAAATGTTAGGTGCTGTCTTTTCTGGAATGTTTGTCTTATTTTTCCTTAATTACTTTGTTTTATATTGGAGACAGAGGGCTTCATACAAGTAAAACATCACATCTCATATATCTATGCAATACGAAGTGGGACACAACACATGTTTCTTCTCCTTGGGCGCTGCATCATATCCTCTGTTAGTCTCAAGTTCCAGACCTGAGCTTTTCCATTCCGACAAAACACACACGAGTGGAGTGTGATTCTATCTTTCTATCGTACAATGGTGACTTCAAACTTGGACTTCAAAGTCACTGTGAAGTGTGTGTCCATTGTAGGAGGACACCAACAAGACCTTTCCAGTCTGATGTCACTGTAATCATACTGAGAGTCTTGAAGTCAGACTGATTCAAATATGGGCATGTTTACGTACATATCCATTTTAATAGAGAGATAACACAATGCAAGCAACAGCAACAATGTTCAAGAAGTCAGTTTAAACTAGCTCATGGGTGCATTCCCAAAACAACATTCCATTTTTTCCCTCAGTTTGTTAGGCACTTCACTTAATTTCACAGCGACTCAATGCTCAAGCCTGCCTGTTGTAATACTCAGTTTATGGAATTTGCGTTCAAACAAACAATGAACTTGTGTAGACCAGGGCACCGTTTCATGACAGCTGTCAGTCCTGAGAAGTTGTCAGTCTCTGACAATTACCATAGTAACAGTCAGTGGCCAGAGCTTCTCAGCCAAACAAAACCAAGGATTTTACTAAAATTGTTAGAGACTGACAACTTGTCGGAGCTGCCAACTTTCAAGAAACAATGCCCCCATGTGATCACCCTTTAATAAGGAAGCATCCATTTCATTGTTTTGCATAGAATGCATTCACAAACTTTTTTCCCCCCTGTTTTCATAGCCAAATACTAGCATTTTAACAAACACTTTGTTGCTGTCAGGTGAATGTAGTGGCAGGTACAATTCAAGAATCACAAGGCTTACAAATGTACATGAATCATCATCACATCAAAGATGCTTACCAGTATCTCAAGTGAAACTAAACATCAACATGTCCAGCTGTTTACCACAAACAACTTTTATCCTGCTTTAACCCGTTGAGGACGGATTGATTTTGCTACAACACGTATTTCCCATAGACAACTGCCCGAGTATACTCGGGACTCGTCCTCAACGGGTTAATATGCGCAAGGTGGAACTACAAACTGGCTTATATCACACATATACAAAATATATGTAAACACAAACAAAGTATTACATGACACTCTTGGCAAGAGATGGCATGATGTAAGACACTCAGTACCTTGCCAGCTCCGACAGGTCCCACGACGGCAAGCAGCTTCTCTTTCTTCACTGTGAATGTTACGTCCTTCAGCTGAGTCATTTCCATGTCCTAAAGGAGACAGAGAAAAAGGCAGAAACTCAGCAAACTAGAAAAGCACTCGGAGAGCGCAGACCTCCGCCACACAGCTCATTTCCACCCTTTTCACCCATGCTGAAAAACGCCCACTTTCCCAGTATAGAAGCCTTTTTACCTCCGCCAAGGGAGGAGGTAATGTTTTCGTTACCGTTTGTTTGTTAGTTACTAGTAGTTTGTCCGTGTGCAAAATAACTCAAAAAGTAGTGAACGGATTGGGATGAAACTTGCAGGAAAGGTTTAGAATGACACAAGTAACAAACAATTAACTTTTGGTAGTGATCCGACAATTTTGGGGGAATTTATGAAGGATTTTTTGTATGTTGGCAGGTAGGGTCAATGAACCTGGGAGTTGAGGTTGCGCGTATTTGAGGTTTGCATGCGCGCACTAAAGTGCGTGCTCCAGTTTCTGCTAAGGCGAGGTGCGCCGTGCAGCTGAGGGTTTATGAGGTAACAAAGGCTTCTATATTTGGAAATTGGGCGACTTTCAGCACAGGTGGAAATCACTGATATCTCTATGAAAGAACATAGATCAGTGGTGGAAATGAGCTGCATGCTTGGCGGAGGTCTGCGCTCTCAGAGTGCTTCTCTAGTTGTTTATGTCTTCAGCTTCTAGCTACATGGCACCTTGCCCAAGCAGGGCATGCACTTTAGAGCGCATGTGCAAAGCTCACAGTACGCGCAGCACGAACTATCAAGTTCATTGACCCTTTCTGCCAAAAGAACAAAAGTCCTTCACAAATCCATAAAAATTTCTGGATCACTACCAAAATTTAATCATCTGATCCTTGTATCATTATCAACTTTTCCTGCAAATTTCATTCAAATCCATTCACAACTTTTTCAGTTTACTTTGAACACAGATAAACAAACAAACCAACGCCAATGAAACCATAACCACCTTCCTTGGAGGAGGTAATTACTGCCTCTTTTTAGGAAAAGAGTATAGATTTTTGCTGGCAGATGAAATAGCTATTTTTCTTCTTGTTTTTTTTTTTCAAACTCCTTGTGCGTCACGTTCTCACACCTGACTCACACGAAGGCTTGCCAACATTGAATATTTTGCTCAAGCTCACAGTCTGCTCACAAATTTATCCATGAATCACAATAATATGCTATAGTGCATTATAAAGCATTGTAGTTATAGGCAATCATAAGACTTACACTTACATCACAATAAAGGCATATCTGGCACTGATGCCTCTTTAAAAAGTTGCATGGCTTTGAAAAAAACAAAACACAAAGACAAAGCTTTTCAACAGCACTCATATGAGTCGCTGTCTCTGAACAATAAGGCACACAGGGGGTTTACATCATCACGAAACACAAAGTTACATGTAAGGCAGTCAGATAGATTATGTATCAGACAGAATTCTGGTGAAACTGAGGAAATAAAAGATTGACTCATAGCACATAGTAATGTCTCAAAAGAATAAACATACTTGAGTCACATTTCCTCCTCCCCCTCCCCCTCGTAAACTACTTCCTTCTCCTCATAAAAATTATGTACATGTCTCCCTGTATTCTTCTCGCACATCTAGATGGAACATCTACAGTGTATACGTTTTCAGACACAAGTTGTACCCTTGAAAATACAGCTGAAGTGAAGCTGATCACTATGACTTCTGTATATCAATACCACTATATATTCGGTGAGTCTAATTTTTCATGAATCAGGACTTCCCGACGATTTTATGAGTGGTTAAATTTGGAGTGCAGTAATGAATGAACAAATGTATGCTTGCATATAATACTCCTGTCGTGATCAGAGTTGATATTTCTGCATGTTGTTAAATGTGCATAATATAGCAATCAACTTGCAAAATTGAACATAAATTTAAAAAAAAAACTTGCAAAATTTGACAATTTGTGCCACTTTAAGTATTAGAAATGAATGCAATTTTATGAAAAAAAAAACATAGAAATATCCTACCTCTTCCCAAGAGCATGTGAGTTCTTCTGCCACAATTCCATCGTCCCGCGCAAGACCTTCATCATTTCTTGCTGCTTGCTCTGGATCCTTTTCTTCCAAGAGGAGATATTTCTACAGGGAGCGGAAAATTTATGCGAGAAATGGCTAACTTTATAGAATGTATGTGCACTTTCAGAATCAAGAAAAGATATGGACAATGGGGGAAAAATATCTACAAAAATTAACATTATCCAATAAAATCATGTTCTAATGTACCTAGAAGAAGGAAGTTTAATCCTATCATGCTACTTTGAACTCCAACATCTAGTAAGTGACATGCATTTACTGCATAATTAATTAATTGGTGGACCAAAAGGACTAAACAACTAATCAACAACAACAACTACTACTAACAACAACAACAACAACAACAACAACAACAACAACAACAACAACAACAACAACAACAACAAAACAACAACAACACCGACACCAACACCAACACCACCACAAACACAAACACCAACACCACCACCACCAACAACAACAACAACAACAACAACAAATTGCAAGAACAAGATCTGGGCGGGACAGACAGATGGACAACCTAGAGATACCACTGACACTTAAAGCATCCTTCCGGATGGAGGCCCAAAAGTTTGCCACATTCATAATGGCCATATTCCCCACATGCAATGTGCCACATGCTTGGCATATGTATCTTTTGTTGTTGAAATTTTGTCCCGATACCTCGATGCGACCGAGGGAGACCAGGCACTCGGAGCGGAACTGGATGGAGCGCGGGAACATCCTCATGAAGGAGACGCGCAGGGAATTGCAGTAGCTGACGATGGCAAAGATACTGGCAGTCCTGATCGTGTCCGACGTCAGGGCATAGAAGATCACCATGCCGACGTCAAGAAGGCGGTTGCCAAAGAGGCCGAGGGTGACATTGAAGGCCAGCGGGTAGGACGCGTTGATTATCTTCTTCACCTCGTTGCTAAAGACATAGAAAAAAAGGCATTTTCAATTTTATAACTATACTGATGTAAACAAAAACATGTGATGCCAAACATAGCTGTACTCCAGAACCTATAACAGCAGCCTTATCAAATTCTTCCATAACTTGTTATACAGACAAATGACATCGAGATGAATCATGCAATTGTGTAATGATTACTTGTACCTTTCTTTCATATTTGCATTGATATGTTCCTTTGAAGAAACTGGAGAGTTATTAATCAGATGTGATTTATCATGACTTGTTGTAATCTTATAGATAATCAAGAATCAGCACGCCACTGGTTTGATTTCTCCATCACTTGACAATAGGCTGGAAGTATCTGTCAATCACAAAAACAAGGTTTTAACCCTCTGGCCCTTCTTTTATTTGGAATCGTGGTACTTTCTCTCTGAGACTGTTGCTATGTGGTACAGTGGTAGCTGCTTGTCTGCAGTAACTTGTAGTTCACTCAAGTTCCAGAGGAAATTTCTCCTCATGGCCAAGAAACAGATGGATTAGTTTAAGTCCCATGTACAGGCACATAGATGATTAACCCTTTAAAGGCCCAGTCACAATATGCCATATTTTTTAACAGCATTGGCATTAATTCCTCCAAACTTGACCTAACTGTAGGTCAGCCAGCCCAATATGGTGTAACAATAGCCGCAGTCACACTGGCGAAAGATCGTAAAGTTTAAGATTGCGATCTTTACCATCTCGATCTTTTGGCAGTGTGACCGCAAACTTCCTGCAAAACTTCCCACGAAACTTCTCGCAAAAGCTTCCCACTCAAAATAGAGAGATTTCCCCCATCCTGCCAAACTTCTCCATCTTTTCCCAGTGTGAACACCAGAAACTAAAACTTCAAGAAGTTTGTCAAGTGAACAGTTCACCACCTATTTGCAGACTGTTCCTCCGAAGCATGCAGCCATTGTTATGAAGGTCTTCATATGAAGGTCTTCATTGTTTTGTCACAATCACCAGCTGTCAGACGGTATACTCTTCTTCTTTCTTGTGCACACGCACCAGTGACCCAAACTTCTCGATCCAAAGGTCAACAAGTTTGGCTGCCAGTGTAACCGTGGCTAATATGCCTCAGGCCAACAGGTAGATAGTTAAAAAAGAACTACCCTGCAGACATGAAATTGGGAAATAATGCATGGATTAAGCCTTTGTGTGCTTCCAATGTCACTTGACACTCAAATTCCCATAATATTGTACTTACTGGCCATTTTAAGTCCCCAGCACAGAGAGGCTTATGAAGGGGGAGCTGCAGAAGGCCGCATAACTTACCTCCTGATCTTCTTGATCAGCTCACCAAATGGTTTCTCCCAGGCATACATCTTGATGACACGCATCGCCGTGATGACCTCGGTCATTACAGCCACCCTCTGGTCCGTGAACGCAGCCGTCTTTCGTCTGGAATCAAAAGAGAAAGAGAATATCATGTTTATGTTTCTCTTCCAGTTAAATATTGATTTTAAATTGTATACCCCGTATACCCAAATGCAATAACATGTCTTTCATTAATTCTAAGGCACATCATGATGTAATATGCAATATACATTGCATGAAGAAGTTCCAGACTAATGAAGTCGTTTGATTGTTTATTGTCGAATAACTTTTTTGTCCCTCCATATTATCACATGTATCATCAAAATCTCTGCACAACTTTACAAAATACTGAGTGTATAAATAGGTACACATGGTAACTGTAAATAGTTTGTCATTGTTTTTGAGTGGGTTCAGAATGCCAATTACCTTCAAGGGGATAGAGGAAGGATAAAAAGCAGTTCAATAGCTATGAATGAACTATAGCCTTTACCATATGAGTTATTTGGAATTCCATTTCTTCTACCCCCTCCCCCCCCCCCCCTTTTTTTTTGGGGGGGGGGGGGGGGTGGTGGTAGGGGAAGGGTAGGGTAAGTACCAGAGAATATACCAATGAGGTTGCATACCATGTACACAACATTATCTCAGACTTTGGTATGAAATGGGTGTGTCTAGACAGTTACATATCTGCTTGCCAGTCAATGAACTATCTAATCATCAACCTATACCAGGAAACTCCAAGGAATTAACCTTCCTTCTATAACTGTGAAAACAGGTATTTATGTTAATTTGATCAGTCACTGAGCAAACAACCATCTTTATTTGACCAGGACTCCTAACCTTATCGTGGTGGAACCCCCCAGTCTGGATGGCATTTATGACTCAAAGGTCATATATCCTGATTTCAAGGAAATTAACACATTGCCCCGCCTTTTCAGAAAACACACATTAGTACAGGCTACAAATTTTATGTCTCTTATTCCTCAATAAATAGCATACATACACACACACACACACACACACACACACACACACACACACAGACCAGGACACACACATGACTGCACAATCACATACTATCCAGAAAGATACATGTAAATGCACAATTATACACTTCCAGGCTACACACACACACACACACACACACACACAATAAATGACAAACATATATCAATGCTCTTTCGTCACACATGTATAGGCACACACAGAGACACTACTGATCATACACGCACGCACACACACACACATGCACAAAGGATCAATTGATTTGCAGATTAAGAGATTTAGAATCTTAATCCTTGCTCTCTCCACACAGACACATGCGCAAACGCACGCACACACACATGCGCGCATGCATACACGTCAATTTCCCTCCATTTGAAGTATTTCTACACACAGAAATATAATCTTCATTAAACCCTTCATCTCTCCCGATCCCCCCCCCCCCCCCCCCCCCCCCCCGTCTCTTCTCTTTTCTTCCTCTGTGTCAATGAATTCTAGGCAGTGTGCACTGCATCCTTGACAAAGTTAATGACTTGATCTCTACTACCCAGTTACTGGAGGTATGCACTACCAAGTGCATTCAAGGATGTTGTTGCTTGTTTGCATTTATAATTGATGGCATTTCCTATGTCTGTCGAGGAGTCAAATCCTGGGTGTAAGGGCGACCTTCCATTAACAGATGATGAGGCTGGTCTAAATTGACTTCATCCTCTGCCTCCTTTTCCAAAGTGCTATTAAAATATTTCATGAATGTTGCAGCATGGGGAAAAATCCTCACAACAGAGTTTGAGTTTTGCACACCGTTTGGCAGCTGCATGCATTGTCTACAGTGAACCAGAATGATCAACAATGTTTCTGTGTTCTTCTTATTTCTTTTTATTTGAATGTTTAACTTGTTTAATTTGTTTGACTGAGCTACCCTAAGTTTTTTCACCCCTTTGAATTGTCTTCCTACCCATCTTTTCTTCCACTTTCTTTCACCTTTTTCATCTTTCCCTTCTTTCTCTTCTTGCATGCACTCTAGTATATTGTAACAATATTCTTATCAATCATACATGAATGCAAAAATGTGACTGCTGTAATAACAGCTTTTCCAAAACTACCAGTCAATTTGACCATCATCCTGTAACTTTAAAGGGATAGTACAGTATTGGTGGAGATGAGAATTGGGCTTCTAACTTTTTGCGAGATACCAAGAAAACACTTATGATATAGTACAGAGCATACCATTTTAAGAGGAATTCAAAGTTTATTTGATGAAAATCGGGTTTGGAATGAATGAAACATCCAAAAACAAAGTAAAGCAAAGCGATCGTAAAAAAGTGTGGGTCCCACACTTTATTAGAATCGCTCTGTTTTGGATATCTCAGCCATTTCAAAACCAATTTTCATCAAATAAATGTTGAATTCCTCATAGAATTACACGCTCTTTCATATTTCATATGAGGTTTCTCATTATCTCACCTAAAAATGTTAGAAACCTGAAATTAGGTCTCAACCAAAACTGTACGATCCCTTTAAGCAGCTGACTGACTTTGCAATGATTAAATAAAAAAACAAACTTTAATAGATACATAAAATTTTTCTACTCTTACATTTCCTTCTTTCTTTCTATCTTCTTTCTTTCTTTCTTTCTTTCTTTCTTTCTATCCTCTTTTTTCATTTTGACAAAACTGTAACAAGGAAAAGTAGAAATTACGCGGTGCGTAAAATATGTCCCCGCCGGAAGTAGCATTTAGTAGCAAAATGTACAATATCGGTAAAAAATCAAGGTCAAAGGTCAAAGAAGTCAAAGGTCAAAATTCTGTGTAGAAGTTTTGAAGCCCTCACCTAGTGCCATCACAAAAAGCAAACGGAATCGAAATCGGGTTAGAAATGGCGAAGGAGTAGCATTTTGTAGCCAATGTACAATATAGGTCAAAAATCAAGGTCAAAGGTCAAAGAAGTCAAAGGTCAAAATTCTGTGTAGAAGATTTGAAGCCCTCACCTAGTGCCATCACATAAAGTAAACGGAATCGAAATCGGGTTAGAAATGGCGAAGGAGTAGCATTTTGTAGCCAATGTACAATATAGGTCAAAAATCAAGGTCAAAGGTCAAAGAAGTCAAAGGTCAAAATTCTGTGTAGAAGTTTTGAAGCCCTCACCTAGTGCCATCACATAAAGCAAACGGAATCGAAATCGGGTTAGAAATGGCGAAGGAGTAGCATTTTGTAGCCAATGTACAATATAGGTCAAAAATCAAGGTCAAAGGTCAAAGAAGTCAAAGGTCAAAATTCTGTGTAGAAGTTTTGAAGCCCTCACCTAGTGCCATCACATAAAGCAAACGGAATCGAAATCGGGTTAGAAATGGCGAAGGAGTAGCATTTTGTAGCCAATGTACAATATAGGTCAAAAATCAAGGTCAAAGGTCAAAGAAGTCAAAGGTCAAAATTCTGTGTACAAGTTTTGAAGCCCTCACCTAGTGCCATCACATAAAGCAAACGGAATTGAAATCGGGTTAGAAATGGCGAAGGAGTAGCATTTTGTAGCCAATGTACAATATAGGTCAAAAATCAAGGTCAAAGGTCAAAGAAGTCAAAGGTCAAAATTCTGTGTAGAAGTTTTGAAGCCCTCACCTAGTGCCATCACATAAAGCAAACGGAATCGAAATCGGGTTAGAAATGGCGAAGGAGTAGCATTTTGTAGCCAATGTACAATATAGGTCAAAAATCAAGGTCAAAGGTCAAAGAAGTCAAAGGTCAAAATTCTGTGTACAAGTTTTGAAGCCCTCACCTAGTGCCATCACATAAAGCAAACGGAATTGAAATCGGGTTAGAAATGGCGAAGGAGTAGCATTTTGTAGCCAATGTACAATATAGGTCAAAAATCAAGGTCAAAGGTCAAAGAAGTCAAAGGTCAAAATTCTGTGTAGAAGTTTTGAAGCCCTCACCTAGTGCCATCACATAAAGCAAACGGAATCGAAATCGGGTTAGAAATGGCGAAGGAGTAGCATTTTGAAGCAAAATGTACAATATAGGTCAAAGGTCAAGGTCAAAGGTCACAACTGAAATTCTGTGTAGAAGTTTCAAAGCTCCCATGTAGTGCTATCATATAAAGCAAACAGAATTAAAATTGGCTCATAAATGACAGAGAAGTAGCAAATTGAACATTTTGATCACACACGGACGCACAGACAGACGGACGGACGGACAGACAGACACACGGACACACACACGTACGGAGCCCATTTCATAGTCCCCTGCTCGAACTCGTTCGGCGGGGACAACTAGTTGGCTGGCATTAATCTCTGAACCCTTAACATCCGTTAAATTCTTCTTCCTCAATGAACAGAAGAATGAGAGCACCACGCACCTGAGCTGGGTGAAGAGTTTCCCAAGAGCCACGTTGAGGGGGATGAGAAAGATCATGATGGCGTAGCCAGGCAGACTCCGGTAGTCGATCTCCAGCCAGAGGAGCCACAGGACCACGCCCGCCTGGACTGGTCCCAGCCACAGGTAGTGTAAGAAGACGTAAAGCTGTGCATAGTACCAAGGATGAGACACCATACCACATAACATACAAATCATAATTTTTGCTATTGATGGACAGAATGGTGTTTTCTTCTTCTGCTTCTTCTTCTTTTTCTTCATTTTTTTTTTTTTTTTTTTTTTGCAATCAGCACACCGTGACATAAGGGCTACTTTTTCATCTTTCACTGAAGAGATTTTTTTTTCCTTTTTCTTTGTTCTCATTGTTTGGATTTCTTTATGCTTCTTCCTTAAGGGAAAAGTTTTCCCAAATATATCAAGTACAATGTACACATGTGGATTGACTGAATGCAGCAATATTATTTTGTAGATCAGTGAAGTTTGAGAAAAATTGAACCACCTGTTCAAAAGTTATGAATTTTCCTAGTTTTGGTGCTGCCACTGCTGGATGAGGAGACTGTTCATAATATCAGGGCAGGACAACAATATAAGAAGATAAAACGAGAATTCAATAAAAATTACTTTTTGAAGAAAAGCACACATTCCTTTGACTCACTCCTAACATGTGTAGGGTAATATTACTCTCCTTGCTTGCTGAAAGAGGTTAAGTTATTTGCTCTGCATTAATTATGCCAGAAAAAAAAAAATTTGTGGAAGGAAAAAAACAGCACCTAAGATTCATAAAGCAAAGACATCAAAAAAAAAAATGATAAAGATGTGTGGGCTGGCCATCACACTGTAAAAGCTTTACTACAGAGCATGGCTCAACAGTAGAGGTGGCCCTGGGCCACTAAATATTGATGTAGGGCCATCAAATTTATCTTTGGGTGGCCCACTTGGGCTACTAAGATTCAAAATGGACTGTTACTTTTGCTTTTCTTTTTTGGCACTGCATATTTTTTTTTAGGGCCACAAAATTTAAGATGTAAAGATTTTAATGGCCCAAATGGGCCGCCAGACGAAGAAGTTAGCGTTGTTGGTCACCTGATCAAATCGATTGACATCGTTGGTCATGAGATTGTTGACCTGTCCAGCTGTGGTCATCCGGAGGGATGAATTGTTCAACTTCAGGGTCTACGGTGGGGCACAAGCACGTTAGAGAAACCAAAGATTTAAAAGGAAACATTATCAGAATTTGATGAGTACGTACGCACTGATCAGCCAAATGGCAACAATATTACCCAAGTCAGTAACACCACCCACCCTTGTCCCCGATAAGGAAACTTCCTCTTGTTATCAAGGACTGAACACAATAGTGGCTGAGAGTTGGAAAAAAATTGGAGGTGGACCAGAGAGTGGTAATTGTGAAACCAGACTTGAAAACAATTTTATGGCAAACTGTCTCACAATGATATAATGTAACCATGCATATGGAAGTTGACTGACTCCTCGCTTGACTTATATTATTCAAGTTAGGTATATACTGGGCTGAAATGGTGAAATACAATAGAGAGAAAGTGGATCACAGTACTACAGAATGCTGCTCAAGTCTGCCATTGCTTTCACTGACCTCTCTATACAGCAAGTCAATGAGTAGTTTTTAAAGTTTTGATTTTTTTCTTTTTCTTTTTTTAGGGGGATGGAGGATTTAATAACTTACCAATTGAAGTAAAATATATCACTGGTATTTACCATGAACTATTGCTCAGAAAATTACATTTGAGATAAATTTTGCATCTGCTTCATGTTTTATCTCCTTCAGTTTTGATATATCAATTTCACAAGAGCTCTCATTTTGAATGAAAGATATATTGCTAAAGGTAAATTCAAATGTTCTTCTGAGCACATGTCTGGAAATGAGTGGCAATTCAGAGATAACGCTGAAAAAATCTTCACTTTAATACACATGATATTGTACCTCTTTTGTGCTCAGTTTAAAAAAACAAACAAAACAAAACTAATCATTGTTGATATTGTTACCTTTTTCATGAGACAAACTCTCTTGACTATCACTTCATAGTTTCTCAGAAGAAGTTTGTGAACGAAGAAGATAAAAACTGTACATACAATTGTATCACACTGCTGTGATTAAGAAGAAAACAGTTGTGTGCAAGACCTCTATTCATTCAGTTTATTTCTGTTCTCATTCATTCACTGTGTATCTTAACTCTTTCTATGTGCCACATTTGCATACCCAACTTGTGCATACATATATTTTGCTCAAATGCACTAACCTGCCCAAACTGATGGATAAATTGCCAAATTACACACTCAGTGTAATGAAAGCTTCGCTCAAGATTCTTATCCACCCACGTGTAGCTTGCATTGTGTGGTGATTAAATATCAAGCAGTGTTCTGCATTGGAATTTTGTGTAAATTTCAACTTTCTGTTATTGTATTGCTTGTTGGCAAAAGCCATGCCTGAACAATAATTTTAGCTACCGGTCATTTGAAAAAAAAAATATAATCAAAATATGTCATATAATTTACATCATAGTGAAATTTGGGATTTTCTTTTCATAACAACTTTGCTCACTGCATGTCCAGCAAAACAAAACTGATAAAAAGTTACACAGATTTGAGAAACAGAATGTTTTCTGAAAGCATGACCCCGTTTACAGTGCGGGGCTGGGCCGAGCCGCGGCCAAGCCCAACCTCAATTGTGACGCCGAGCCCCGCAATTTTGTCCGTTTACACTGCTTGGCCGCACTTTCGATTCAAACCTTTCAATATTTTGTCGTAGTGGCGCTCTGCTTGTAAACAAATGCAATTTGGTATTGTCTGGTTTTCAGACCCTTTGCCAACTGAATTCCATGGCGAAGAAGTCGCCGGTCAGGCAAAGGCCTTTGCCGAAGGAAAAAATCCTTTGCAGGACAAAACCACTTTAAATTATACTAGTTTTCGACATTGAGGGGGTTAATATCCTGAATAGCGAAATAGTACAGGCAGAGGGTTTGGAAGCCAGACTAAAATTGGCCGCGCATTTGGCCCAGTTTGCGTTTACACTGAGAAAAGACCGGCTCGGCCGCGGCTCGGCCACGGCCAAGACCACCTCCAGAGCGTGGCCTGCATTTCAGTCTCAGAATAATGTGGCATGCAGGGGGTTTGCACTGTGGTGAATAAAGAGTTAATCTCCTCAGGATATTTTCACAGGGCTACATATGGTATTTGAGGTATTTAGTAGCCAACAGGAACTGAGGAGGAAAAACAGGGTCAAACATCTCCCAACCTTCAAAAAATTTTTCCACACTGCTGTTATAAGAAAAGTAGTTGCGTCCCTTCCACAACATTGAAAGATAAAAGAAAAGAAATAAACACATATAATACAATGAAAATTAATATGCTTTCTTAGGTGAATATTGAGCCGGATGATCGTGTGACTATAAACATGTGCAGCATGTGATCAATCTGTCATGTGATGTAATAAGGCAAACATTGTTGCCAACACAGCACTACATTTCATAAACATGCCTCATACGTGCACCTTCCTGCCAGTGAATGTCAAACTTTCAATATCTGCCACCGGGTAAACCGACAAAAAAAAAAAACAACAACGTGATTCTGTGTTTCTACTTTCCC
Source organism: Diadema antillarum (assembly GCF_040938485.1). Taxonomy (NCBI): domain Eukaryota; kingdom Metazoa; phylum Echinodermata; class Echinoidea; order Diadematoida; family Diadematidae; genus Diadema; species Diadema antillarum. The sequence goes on from NW_027271797.1 coordinate 742,464, forward strand.
AGGTCAGCACTTTCCTATGGTGATGACAGTAGGCCACAAGCCAGCGATCAATGAGCGCAAGGAGTCAGTTCTCTGCAAGCTACCTTTTAAACTTCGCAAGCTACAGCCTGTACCTTTTAAACTCCAATCACATTGCAATTACCTTCATATGGGAATGCTACATTGTTTCACCTGATTTGACCTCCGTCTCATTTCAATTGTTATCGTTGTTGTTGTAGGGTCAGTTGCTTTGTTTTGTTTGGGTGTCTCTTTTAATGGCTTTAACGGTTAATGGTAAGAGGAGTGAAGGTGAAACTGAATAGCAGAGCAATAACTTGGCAAGCTGAGGCAATGCAGTGGGGTAGGGGAAAGGCTTTTAATAACATGATTTGCTAGAGGCTAACCTCCTGCTTGAAGAAAGAATGTCATCAAGAAATCATGACATGAAAACAAACAAAAGTCCTGAATACTCATTTCTGATTGGTTCGAAATATATGTACATGTACTATTAAAACTATCAGGTCATGAAACAAACACTGGATTCTACAAGAGTAATCATGTATACCACATTGTCTCACAATGCAGAATGCTGTGTCACAAAATGCTCACTGAATGGAACATAATCTATAAGTGAATATTCACTGGCCTTCAAAAGGTCACTGACCCTTATCTCCCGCAAGATCCTGATTTTTTCCTGTACATAGTCTTTGTGCACCAGAGAGCCTTGCTTTGAAGGGGATGGGTAAATAGCCTTCCCACTTGTCCCATTTCCTGCATTTTTTTTCCCCTGACCTAAAATTTAAACTTCCTCCGCTGTGGAAAATTATCTTTTGCTGGAGTAACTTCCTTTTAGATAACTGGTTTCTACATTATTCTGCAAGCTTGTACCTATACACTGTAGTCCCCTCAGATCAAATACATGATATGTCAGTCCATCTATTTTAATATGTTTTCTATTCTCTCCCTCGTTCTCTTTCTCTATATACCTACCTACCTTCTTAATATCTCTTTCCATATATTTTTAGATTTGCATGTCCATCTATCTATCTATCTAGATCTATCTTTCTATCTCACTATCATCTCTAATTCTATACAGAGACAGGGAAATACATGTGGATTGATAGATGATTATGGTTTTGCAAAGTGGTCTCAAAGACTGCCATATGATAACATGTTTTCTGTAGCGAAATTGGATTTTTCGATACTTTCACTATCATCAAATGATTGTTTTCTTCTTTTTTTTTCCAGATTTCTTCTTTTCTGTCGACCCTGTATTCCTGTTTCTGATTTGTTTTTTTTTGTTACAATGTCCTTAAAGAAAACAATACTAAGATGATAATAGACCGATTCGGGTTCGTTGAGGGCAGGAGGCAATTTGTGGCGCTGGGCGCAGCCATCAGCTCAAACTGCCATGTCCCAGCCTACCCCCCCTCCTCTCCCCCCCACCCTGCGGGCAACATGTTTATCGCGCACTTGTAGCAGAAGTACGCGCACTTGTTACAAAGGTTCGCGCAATAAGCAAGCGTTCGTGCACTCAGTACGAGACACCTATTGGCTAAAATAACCATGCATCAGTTTTTCATTGCGTGCGCGTGCTAATGTAGGGAAGGGGTGGTGGAGAGGGGTCGGCCGGGACACCGCAGTAATGGCGCTGCCCATGCTGATAATACACAACCGCCTCACAGAATTGGTCTATAAGTAATTGGCCATCAATCATACAGAAACAAACAAAATTGTATATAAAAAAAAAAAAAATACACTCAGCCAACAAAATTTATGCTGCCCCCAAATGTTTGCTTTGTTCTATGACAATTGATGGAAACATGATGTAAATATGATGTGGAGCAGCATTTATTCATCAGGATTCCTGCAACTATTGTTTACTCATACATAGTCTTTCCCCTCAGACCCTTACTATGCTTAGCTTAAAAACCTGTATGTGCCTAGCACATTTCTTTCAGCAGCATTCAGTAATCCATCCGATCTAAACCTAGCTGTACATTTAATAGCAAACCCACTCAGGTGTAGCAATGTGCCTCAGTCTAACAGGAAGGCCATGGTGATACAATAGGGCTAGGGAGATAAGGTTATCTTAGTCTATTCATTGACTACCGGTGATAAGTTCCTAAACATCTGTGCCAATCGGTAAAGTAAACCACTCCCCCTGTGCGCCAGTTGGCGGACGAAGCACTTAAGGGTTTATTTTCTTTTTTAAGGCATCTATTCTGAACTGTTATTGTGTTTTCATTCGACCACTCTGGCCAATCAGTGCAGACATTCGTCTCTACTCTCAATGAATAGGGATGATGTGAGTCTCCTTGGGCCTATTGTATTGCAATGACCTTCCCTGGGCAGACTGCTTTCATTGTTCAAATTGATTGGATTATTGCACTTACCTGACTGCTAGAGAACATTTCAATGCCAAGATAGAATAGCTTGGAAGCATTATGGAAAAGTCCATGTGCACAGAAAGGCTTGAATAAAAGGGCTGAGAGCCCCTTCCTCATCCTGTCCCCCCCCCCCCCTCAATCTCTTCCAATGTAATTTGCCCATTGTGGCATCAGAAATTCAAGCCATTACTTTGGCTTTATTTCATCATTATTTTCCCACTCAACCTGCCTACCAAGGGTAAATCAATCTCTAGGGGAGAATGAATGATGAGGTTTGATAGAAATCAACTGTCTGAATGCTTTAGAAGTACAGTATCTCCACTGAATTTCTACACATTGGAGCCACATTGTACAATATAACGTCAAGACATGTGCACAACCACTTTAAATCACGCCAGGCCCATCAATCAATAAATGCATTCCTAACATGTTAAACATACGACAAAGATGTGAAACAACAGGGTTATGAGTGAGCATTATGGTGCATAGTAGGCTAAACCTTTGTGTAGGACTTGCCCCAGGCTTCAACCCATTGGCAATTTTTTTTTCCATAATAAAATATCATGAATCAATCAGATAGAAAGTAACACTATGAATATGAAAGAAAGAAATAAAAGAAAAACAAAAAGACAAAGAAAAGAGAGAGAAAGAGACAGATAAAGACATAGAGACGAAAATGTGCAAAGAACATGGGAAAAGGGGGAGAGAGAAATGGAGGGGGCAGGATGGAAGGAGAGAGAAGGGGGAAGCGAGGGAGAAAAAGAGAAGCAATGGTCAAGACACAAACCAACCACTTACCTTCTTGTACATCAGTGTGCACAGCGCCACCCTGGACTGCATCCCCAGTCTCTGGATGCCAAAGAAGTTGACACCATGGACGAAGGCAAGAAGGAGGGCAGAGAGCCCCAGTCCCATGGCATAGAGGTAGGCATCGCGTGTGGAGACGGTGGAATCCACCGAGAAGTACTCCGTCAGCCACTTGAGGAGGAGGGGTTGTATGAGACGCAGGCCTTCCTAGGGGTGCCAAAAAAGGAAGACGGGACCACTTAGCTCAGATGGCACTGAGAATCCTCCTTGAATACATTCAACCTGCTTGGACCCACAAAATGTTGATATCTCTCAAGCTTTGTACAGTTGGCAGTGTGTTAAAGGGATGGTACAGTATTGGTGGAGATGAGAATTGGGCTTTTAACTTTTTGCGAGATACCAAGAAAACACTTATAATATAGTACAGAGCATACAATTTTAAAAGGAATTCAAAGTTTATTCAATGAAAATCGGGTTTGCCATGACTGAAACATCCAAAAACAAAGTAAAACAAAGCGATTGTAATAAAGTGTGGGTCCCACACTTTATTAGAATCGCTCTTTTTTGGATATCTCAGCCATTTCAAAACCAATTTTCATCAAATAAACGTTGAATTCCTCATTGAATTACATGCTCTTTCATATTTCATAAGAGGTTTCTCATTATCTCACCAAAAAATTTTACAAACTCTGCAATTAGGTCTCAACCAAAACTGTACGATCCCTTTAAACTCTTGTTTGTTGTAAAAGTTACAAATCTTGCCATTTGCACTTTTTTCGGGGGGGGGGGGGGGGGGGGGGAATGATGACACCATTCATAAAAAGTAACTACCGGTGGTACTAATCAGCAAATGGTATCACTACAAAATCTAGCCATTCAAATCTAGCCATCCAAATATACATGTACACCCTTAATTCAACACCCTCTAAAGATATTTACTAGATACTATAAAAACAAAAATAATCACAACCATGCAAAAAATGTCATTTGCACTTTACATGGCTGTCGATGTCACATGCACCATGTGTTTTACAAATATCTGCTTTCTTGGTGGATGAACAAAAAGTAAAAAGGAACAGCAAAATTTCTCTCCATCATGCCTGAGATACCTATTGAGATGACAGAAGTATTCCATTACAAAGAATCAAATGTCGTGGTGTTGCTTTAAGTTTATGTTTGTTCAAATTCTTACCTGACAACATATAGTATTTAAAGCCAAAATGGATACGTTCCCCATACCTACATGTACAATACACAAACTTTTCATACTCGGGACTTTCCATGACCAGTGTGAGGGACAAAAAAAAATCCACTCTACCTATAAACATGCTTGTAAACCAGATCCTATGCAAATTAGAATAAATTTTACTGGCAAAAAATCATTATCAAAATAAAAAAGTAATGTGATACATGTTGATCAGTTCCATGTGTGCATGTTCACAAATGAGGTTAGACTAACAAAATAACAAAAGGACCTTGAATTCTCACATCACATGCCAGTCACAAACATTGCCGTTTCCTTCCGTAGACCACGGTACCAAACGTTACTTTACATCTGGATTGAGGTAACATGCCAACTAATTGATACTGAGAGATTTTTTTTCTCTCTCTCTCTCTGTTTGACTAGACAACAATGATTATAATGCACATACATGTACTTCAGGTAACCCAAACAATACAACATTGCAGTAACCAATTTTGACACCAATCAGTGCAAGAAGAATACTTGCGGTAAATTACTGACTGGTTTCAGGTTTGAAAGGATGAGTTAAAGACCTGGCTTATAATTGAGATAGGGCAAAACCAGAGCCACTTTCCAATTAGCAAGAACCTGACCACTTTCGAGAGACAAATTAATTCATTTTGTCAGAACAGGTGACAGAAAATCAAAAGAATGCATTCCATCAATATTTTTAGTTGGTATGGGATCAAGCGAGCAGGATTCCTTACTCAGCTTCAAAGTGAGAGCTTCTACATTCTCTTCAGTTTATAGAGTATTAAACTGAGTAAGTTACCTATCACACTAATGTATAGACCTACAGTAGACTAACACGCACTACACATATCTTCCAAAATGTAACTGAGATCAAAATTACTATCAAAAATTGACTGAACATCATGTCAAAATTCTGAAACCTCATCAAGAAAATCATTACTTAACCCACTCAGGACAAACTGATTTTGCTACAACATGCATTTCCCATAGACACTTGCCCGAGTATACTACAGACTCGTTCTCAACGGGTTAAGTCATTAATAAATTTACATGTGAATCTACAGTGGGTGGTATCACAGGAAGCCTACGGGACATACAGTTTGTATTCAGCACAGATTTAGTATACTGTATACGCTATAATTTTCACGTACATAAATTTTCGCGAATTGCCGCTGTCACACATTTTCGCGAGTGGTTAAATTCGCGATTTGGGGACCAGAGAAAATATGAAGTGGCAAAGAAAGTGTGAATTTTCAACTTACTAGCAAATAAGAATGATACTAGTTATACACTGCATGAAAAAAAAATTACCAAACTCTGCGAACTAGTAAGTTAGAATTCAACATATTTTTGAAGTGGTTAAGTCCATCGCGCTAGATTTCTGACGAGTGGTCCCCTTGCGATAATGGATTGGCTCTCTACAGTATTCGTAAGTAGACGTGGACGTGCGTAAACAAGCTTAGCCAGTATGGTCTGTTCGGTAAGCCGTGACATGGTATACTAGTACTGAAATGTTCGTATCATCAAGGCAAGGGATTCATTTTGGAAGGTAAAATTTTCGCGTGTTGTTAATTTTGCGAATAGCTCCCGACTCGCGAAATTCGCGAAAAAAACACCCTGCGAAATATATAGCGTATACAGTAATCGCTTTTCACAATTTTTTTTTTCTGATCCCCTTTGTTTTCATCAATCAAGGCAACATAATGAGGGTTAAAAGCCTAATAACATGGCCTTATTATGGATTTGACCGTCCATGTTACATGTAGCACACTTGTACCTCAGCAGAACAATCAGAATGGTTAGGTGTGGGTGTTTGTGCACCGTTAGCCCTATACTAATACTGCAAAAAAAAAAATAAAATAAAAATAAAATGCCCACACACACATACACACACAGACAAACTGACAAATTACAAACAAACAAAGAACATACAGAAAATACATATATCGACTCTAAACAATTACTTACCTCCCACATAAACAGAATGCCATAAAGGCAGTACGTGAAGCCAAACGTTTTGAACATAGCTCTTGTCAGGCTTGCTCTCTTTCCCTTGGCTACATTCTCTTCTTCTTTTTTCCAGTTTCTGGAAAGTTTAAAAAGAAAGAAAGGGAAAACAGTAAGAATGTTAGAAAATGTTATCAAGATTGCTCTGGACAATTTTACAATAGGTTGATAATCATTTGACATAAATTTTTGTGTGTTTGATTTTTTCCTAACAAGATCATTTTACAACAATGTCATGTGAGATGGTATTTGAAAATGTTCTTTCCTCAATAAGTTGCAATCAACCTGTTTAAGTGGAGACCTTTTAGCCCTGTAATTCACTGTACTTGGGTGGTCGATCTACATCTTTATTGCCTGTGACATATCAATATGATAGGGAAACCAGTAAAATAAAAACAGATGAACAGAGGTACAATGTAGTACCATAATACAACAACAACAACAACAAAGAGACAAAGTCCAATGTCTGACATGAAGGTTGATAAAATTTAGTCAGCAATCTGGCAAGAGCAGTGAGCAAAGAGTGAGCACTGTGCATAATTACATGTATATGAAGCTCGAATTGCCTTCAGAAATGACGCCCTGTTGTATCTAGCCTTGCTATTCTCATTCAAACTCTCAACGTGACAATGAAAACACAATAGTTGGCCAGGTTTCATGTATTAAAGATTAAGATCAGAAAATGCAGTATAAAGATACTGCAAGACTGAAGAGTAATGCCTGCAAGGGGAATGGGAAGCACGGGGTGCTTATAGTTTTTAGTGCCAGTTTTGATTTTGTCTTTATTTATTTCCTTACGCAGTATCAAGTCATGTCATTTTCTTTTTTGCAATTGAACATATTCTCATGTACTTTTTGCTTCACATGATCCAGAATCAAAGTTCCAATCTTCAAACTCTGTTCCTCACATTTGTATTCCTTTTTATTAGTGTGTGGACCTTTCAAATGAAGTTGAGATCTGGCACCATGGCACTCAGTAAAATATGCATATACCTCTCTAATCGCCCTCCGAGAGTGTCAGATGAATCCTCCGGAAGACATTCGTAGAGGTCGCTAGGAACCACCGTCTTCTTCTTGTATGCTGACTTGAAGATCGGCCGCGCCCAACTGGAAGTCAAGTGACGCGACATTAAAAAATTTACACAGTGCAGCCGTTCAGATTAAGAGAATGTCAAAGCACTCAACCTGCTGGATTTGTCGACTTTACCTAAATTCTAAAACTTCAGATGCTCTGCTTTTCACTTTGTGAAAAACCTCTGCACCCAAAGGCAACAGTTTTTTTGACCCTGTAAAAGTATCACAAAACAGGAGCCCTTTCCTCCTTGAACATTGGTTTGTCTGGAGGACCACTGAGCAGATCTTATGGGGCACTTGCATAGAGATCATCCAATGTATTCATTCATGAATGTGACATTGTCAAATCTTTATTCAAAGATTCACCTGAAAGCATACTTGTTTCATCTGCCTTTTGCTTCTATATTCATGCCCTGTCTGTCTCTTTCATCTTATCTTCTTCTTCTTCTTCTTCTTTTGAGCTGTAAGGAGACAATTTCTTTCTCTACCTGAAGCAGCTTTCTTGTTCTTGTTTTTTTTTTTTTGGTAGAGTTGTCCAGAGTATTATGATTTCACAAACATATTTCCATCAAAATTATTGAAAAACTGGTTAATCACACTCAGTATGCAGCATTCTTAATTTGAAGATGTTTTCATTAATTTTGATTATTTGTAATCAAAAAGGGGGTGTCAGAATTGTCTCAACACATTATTTGCCTGTCAATATCACATCCCTTCCTGTCATGCTTGGTCTACACCAGAAGATGATATTCAAATACATACCTACTCTACAAACATACTGTTGAAATATGGCAGCATAATGATTATGTACTTAATAAAATTTATAAGTACCATAGTCGACTGAGACTGCAACTCCCCCATGAGTGCCCATAATTTTTTGCAGAATAATAAACATGACGGCATTTAAGGTCTATTGCTATTAGATATTGTGCACTGAACCACTTTGTATATTCTTAGCTCTTTTTGACAGAGCCATGACCTTTGCTGACAGTACAAAGTTTGCAGATAACGGTGTTTGCACCAAATGTTACATTTCTAGGCAAACATGTAATACAAGTACATTGTATTTTTACATGCATGCATATAAAATGTATTGCAGCAAACATACCCCTTCATAATAAAACAGTATAATGTGAACTGTTGACAGGTGTTGTAGGTGTTGTTCTGGTAAACCTGCACTATTTTCCCATATTCCTATAATACAGTGAAGATGAATCTGATTTCAGGGCACTGTAATTCATGGCAGCCATAACTGAAGGGCTTCCAAGGAAGAACAAAAGCACTGTCAATGGGTTTTGCATCATGAACTAGGTGCAATTGCTATGTCAATGCAAAAATTATCTTTTGTTAGGCATATTCAAAGCCCCCAGTTAGAAAGTACCATAAAAAACAGTACTGGTCTATACATCCAGTCTTTCCCCTCTGGGTCAAAAAGTTGTCCCCCCCCCCCCCCCCCCCCCACGACACACCACAGAACTTCAAAGCAGGGCATTGCAAGAACAAAGATTTTCTCCCCTTGCCCACACTTGGGCATTTTCAGGCAATTCATCTATAATTACATGTACTTTTCAAAGGCAATGGCCCCCCATTTTAGAAGTCTGCCTATGATGGTGAGTTCTAGTCACCCCGTATGAGGCTTTATGACACCCTGTGGAGGATTCGTCTCTTCCTTGATCTGATCAATGTTTTGCTGCCTAATGCTACAGCATAAAGATTCATAGCATGTCTTGATGTTCTGCTCAATATCATTTAATACTTTCACATACTTCTTTAACTGCACGCCGTGCATTTCATAATGAATGACAAAATTTATCCACCAAATTGCGGCAAAGTGTCATGATATTCAACATTTGCCCGGCAAAGAATTGTGATTGTTCACGATGGTGTACAGGCTTGGCATGTATACAACACCAAGGATGGATGTACATGTACAAGTGTGTATTTAAAAACCAAAATAAGTCCACAACAGGTGCTTTAAAACACAGAATGAGTGACTGCAATTTGGAAATGGGCATGCAATCACTTGATGGCAGACAAAGTGATATTAGTCAAATCACCCACTACATGAGCCAGGTAATCTCGCTTTAATATTTTCTATTGATGGGAATAACAAATAGATTTGCAGTGAGTCTCGCTTTCCTTGCTTACCTTTATTGCAATCTCATCAAAAACAAAATGATGTCTTCAGTTGTGAAAACGATTGCACACAAAATCCTTTCTTGTCCCATAATGGATGGCACAGGATACTTTGTACATTGTACCACCCTCTGATGGGTCTCTGCTCAGACGTGTATACAGCCAATAAGATCTTGGTTGCACAATTTCTCCCCCCCCCCCCCCAATACTGTGAATATTTTGTCCCTTCCCTCCCTGTCTTCCCCCTGTTATTATGCCTTGAAAATCAAGTTGTCAAAATTTTGATCCAATTTACCAATGGCCCACTGGGTTTTGGAGCACTTTAAATGGCAATTCAGATGTGACCCACATGCACAGGAAACGGTGTGATAGTTTACTCTCTCTGATTGAGCACGTAAAGATTAGATTTCAGGCATCGGGTTACAACGGCACCTTCTAAAAGAAATCACATCTTTCTGCTGGTAGCTGCTAGAAACACAAGGACAGCCCGGCAAACTGATACCAGCTCTAAACTATAAAGATGAAATATCAATACGTTTGTGAAAGAGTTGTGACACTATTGTATACAGTATGTCCCCCCAAAAAATTACAATCAGATTTTTGCATTGATAACACCCAAGATGATTGAATTGTCTAAATGCCATTTCAGGGTCTTGGAATATAACATCTTAGCTCTATTTTGCAGAAAACCCCATTGAATTTGGTTAAGCGGTCACAGAGAAATGTAGATTGTTGTAAAGCATGTCATGAGTCTGATTCTTTGAAGTTTAGCACTTGGATGCTCTTGTGTGCGAACACCATAGACAAAACTTGGAGGGAAGAGATTCATGACATGCTCTACAAAATTCCTCATTTCTCTTTGACCACTGAAGCAAATCGAATGGGGTTTTCTGAAAAATGTGGGCAAAGAATTGTTAACAGTTTTGTACCCTGAAATTGTATTTGGATTGATTCACTATTTTTTAAAGTTATCATTGCAGAGGGTCCCGTTGTATTTTTTTTTTTTTTGGGGGGGGGGGGGGGGACATACGGTAGAGCTCTTTCTATGACATCATATCACCCATTCCAAAGTTCTAAGCAGCAATCCGACTTCCTATACATTTTGTTGCTTCAGAAAGATAAGGGCATCAATGCCACAGGGTTAGTGAAGCCTCAACACCCTTATCTTTCTCAACCAACCGATTTCCAGTTTTGCCTGAACAATTACATTACAGTCTTACTATTATGAGGAATATGAAGTGTACATTTCCTCAGCTTTTAAAGCAGAAGAGTTACAAAACAGCAAGTATGTAAGAATACTATATAAACTTTTGTGCATGGATGAAACAAGTTTATAAAACACGAGAATGATACTTATTTCACTGCATCAATGGAATATTGCACTGGTGATACGCAATGATAGCTGTGCTTAAAGGGATCATACAATTTTGGTTGAGACCAAATTTCAGGTTTCTAACATTTTTTTTGGTGAGATAATGAGTAACTTCTAATGAAATATGAAAGAGCAGGTAATTCTGTGAGGAAATCAACATTTATTTGATGAAAATTGGTTTTGAAGTGGCTGAGATATCCAAAAAAGAGCGATTCTAATAAAGTGTGGGACCCACACTTTATTACGATCGCTTTGTTTTACTTTGTTTTTGGATGATTCAGTCATTCCAAACCTGATTTTCATCAAATAAACTTTGAATACCTCTCAAAATGGTATGCTCTGTACTATATCATAAGTGTTTTCTTGGTATCTCGCAAAAAGTTAAAAGCCCAATTCTCATCTCCACCAATACTGTACCACCCCTTTAAACAGCAGTGGTCTGTCATACCTGAAGAACAGTTTGGAGATGGGGTTGGCTGTCGCCAGATGGTTTGGCTGGGCCCTTCGCTGCTGGGGCTCCACCGTGTTGGAGGTCTGCGACGTTTGCTGAGCGTGGTCCGCCATCCCTCCAATAATTCCTTTCCTTCCGATACGTTCTCTCAAAGGTTATAGCTGCAGATCTTCCACATTAAAACAAGGTTGCTTTCTCATTCACATCAAAACCAGTAAATGAAAACCAAACAGTAGCTCCTGTAAAAACAATGAAAGAAATAATATCATGCTATAAATGGAGAGAGGCACAATAGGGTTTTCCTAATTTCCATAGTCCACTGATATATAAACTGAGAACAATATATTTGACTAGAGATATTTACAATGTATTTTCCATAAAGCAACAAAGTTTTTGACAGGTTCTTCTAAATCTTGTCAAAGACAGCCCATTACAACTGTAAATTTATACCAATATGTGGCATTAGTTCTTTATATTGAATAAACGTGGAATAACAAAAATCAAAGTCACTCACTAAGGCTGAAATTGTATATGAATTACTTGATGTCATCTGACACCAAAAAAAAAAAAAGAAAAAAAAAAAGAAAAAGAAACAGGTTGACTGTGAAGAGTGAGACAAACTAACCTACAGATACAGTACATGTACTTGATGCTTAGAAATAAACATAAAGGCCAGAAGCAGCAGAAGTGTGGAATCATTTAATTAAAAAAAATGTGATTGCTTAATAGAATAACTTTAATAGCAGAGAGAGGAAAACCTAAGCAAGACAGACAGAATCTGCTCAGGAAAAACCTAATAAAAAGATATATTTGGTATAGATCTCAGAACTATGGCATGCCTCAGATTGTCTTCAGCCTCTAAGGGTTACAGATTTTACCAAGAAATTTGACAGTTTGAACACTAAATGATTAAAAGACACCAAGCACCAAAAGCAGGGAGAAGTATTTAAAAAAAAAATCTTTGAACAGCACTATGGCATTGTTTGGATTTTATCTACAGTAAATGTAAATTCCTTTTTGAGTCACCACAAATCACCTTATGCATGTACCTCAAAAGAGGAAGTGGTTTATTGTTAAATTGGCATTGCGGTTGCAAAACACTTTCATTGTGCGAACCATACAGGTTCAATGGACTGATGGGTTGTCATTCATAATTTCACAAATTTTAGTCTTTAAGATCCTCCCGAGCGGCTTTCAACGACCGTGTGTGGCTTCATCATGGCTTCAAGCAATATGACGGAGGAGCACAGATTTCACATGTAAAATCGTTTGAAAAATAGCTTACTTGAATCCATTATTTCTGAACATCATTTCAACAAATAATACAAATAAAGCTAGTGTTGCCTGCAGTAAAATTGGTCTCCTTGAACAGCTACTGTAAAACGAGAAATGTTTGTGTGCATTTTAATTTCGCAAATTTCGCGAGCGCCAAGATTCGCGAAATTAAAATGCACACAAAATTTCTCATCTACACTATATGCATTGAACGCAAGAGGCAATTCGCGAAAATTTCTTGCCGCGAAAAAGGCCGTCGGCGCCAATTCGTGAAAATTTCATGCCGCAAATATATCATGTTTTACAGTAATTTAGACATTCATAATTCATATTATTGTGACAAAAACATGATGGTGCACTAATCAGGCACACAAATCTCAATGACAACAAGGAAAAGTAGAAATTACGCGGTGCGTAATATATGTCCCCGCCGGAAGTAGCATTTTGTAGCAAAATGTGCAATATAGGTAAAAAATCAAGGTCATAGGTCAAAGAAGTCAAAGGTCAAAATTCTGTGTAAAAATTTTGAAGCCCTCACCTAGTGCCATCACATAAAGCAAACGGAATCGAAATCGGGTTAGAAATGGCGAAGGAGTAGCATTTTATAGCCAATGTACAATACAGGTCAAAAATCAAGGTCAAAGGTCAAAGAAGGCAAAGGTCAAAATTCTGTGTAGAAGTTTTGAAGCCCTCACCTAGTGCCATCACACAAAGCAAACGGAATCGAAATCGGGTTAGAAATGGCGAAGGAGTAGCATTTTGTAGCCAATGTACAATATAGGTCAAAAATCAAGGTCAAAGGTCAAAGAAGGCAAAGGTCAAAATTCTGTGTAGAAGTTTTGAAGCCCTCACCTAGTGCCATCACATAAAGCAAACGGAATCGAAATCAGGTTAGAAATGGCGAAGGAGTAGCATTTTGTAGCAAAATGTACAATATAGGTCAAAAATCAAGGTCAAAGGTCAAAGAAGGCAAAGGTCAAAATTCTGTGTAGAAATTTTGAAGCCCTCACCTAGTGCCATCACATAAAGCAAACGGAATCGAAATCGGGTTAGAAATGGCGAAGGAGTAGCATTTTGTAGCAAAATGTACAATATAGGTCAAAAATCAAGGTCAAAGGTCAAAGAAGGCAAAGGTCAAAATTCTGTGTACAAGTTTTGAAGCCCTCACCTAGTGCCATCACATAAAGCAAACGGAATCGAAATCGGGTTAGAAATGGCGAAGGAGTAGCATTTTGTAGCAAAATGTACAATATAGGTCAAAAATCAAGGTCAAAGGTCAAAGAAGTCAAAGGTCAAAATTCTGTGTACAAGTTTTGAAGCCCTCACCTAGTGCCATCATATAAAGCAAACGGAATCGAAATCGGGTTAGAAATGGCGAAGGAGTAGCATTTTGTAGCAAAATGTACAATATAGGTCAAAAATCAAGGTCAAAGGTCAAAGAAGTCAAAGGTCAAAATTCTGTGTAGAAGTTTTGAAGCCCTCACCTAGTGCCATCATATAAAGCAAACGGAATCGAAATCGGGTTAGAAATGGCGAAGGAGTAGCATTTTGTAGCAAAATGTACAATATAGGTCAAAGGTCAAGGTCAAAGGTCACGACTGAAATTCTGTGTAGAAGTTTCAAAGCTCCCATGTAGTGCTATCATATAAAGCAAACAGAATCAAAATTGGCTCATAAATGACAGAAAAGTAGTAAATTGAAGATTTTGATCACACACGGACGCACACACGGACACACGGACGGACGGACGGACGGACGGACACACGGACACACACACGTACGGAGCCCGTTTCATAGTCCCCTGGTCGAACTCGTTCGGCGGGGACAATAACATGGGTGAGCATGCAAGCACCAAGTGGAAGCTAAAATGTTCATCCACGGTCAAGTTAAGGTTCACATCAGTACAGCCCAGATACGTAGAATCAATATTGTTTGTGAGATGTTCAACCATTATGGCTACGTTTATCAACTTTCCCATGCTTGAAACACATTTCAATACTCACTATCAAAATGCCTATTAAAGTTGCAAATGCCTTTCGAATCATATTTCTCGAGTTGTTTCGTTTATCGACTCAATCGTGAGTCAACTGGCAGGCCTTGTCACTGCACAGCTCCATTGCGCAGTTTGACACGAGGAGATACGTCTAGTTGGCAGTGGTTGGTACAGGCAGACTCTAGCTACATATTACGTGTTTCAAAACTGCAACTGTGCAATCTGATTGAAGCAGAACTTGATTGGAATTCCCTCTGATTTACCGCTGGCCATAATTGGGAAGCTCATTTGAGAGAAATGTCAAGGCAAATTTCATACTGGTCAAACTTGCTGAATTATTTAATCAGCATTTTACATCCATTATCATGTTGCAAACTACTACAACAAACAAGAATGTAACAATATGATCTGCTCAAAAATCTAGCATTCAATACTTCTACACATGTACTCAACCTCCTGAGCAAATCTAAATCTAGAAATGTTTTGAAATCGGATTCTTTTCAGTCTCGGTTTCAGGGCAAGTGAATGTGGGGCATTAAATGTGTTAAAGGACAAGTTCACCTTCATAAACATAAGGATTGAGAAAATGCAACAATATTAGTAGAACACATCAGTGAAAGTTTGAGGAAAATTGGACAATCGGTGCAAAAGTTATGAATTTTTTAAATTTTTCTGTTGGAACCGCTGGATGAGGAGACTACTACAGCTTGTGAGTCATATGCGTACAACAGTATAAAGAAAATATAAAAGAAAATTCAACATATTTTCACTTTTTTCGCATAATAAAAGAGCAATTGACTTGCCTCTTTCTAAAGGCAGGGGGAATAATATTACCCATAACATTTATCGGTAACGAGTCAGGGGAATGTGTGCTTTTTTCAAAAGATGGAATTTTGTGAAATTCTCTTTATATTTTCCTTATATTGTTGTACGCATGTGACATCTAAGTTATTCATACACTGCAGTAGTCTTCTCATCCAGCGGGTACTGCACTAAAACTTCAAAAATTCATAACTTTTGAACGGATTGTCTGATTTTCCTCAAACTTTCAATGATGTGTTCTACTAATATTGCTACATTCTCTCAATCCTTATGTTTATGAAGGTGAACTTGTCCTTTAAGTACACTAGTTCCTACTCGCCTGACCATAATTGTACATCAAAGCAGATTTTCTCAAAATGGTGCACTGATGGCCAGCTTTCTTTCTCTTTCAGTAGTATGAGTAGAACAAATTTTAATCACTGGAAAGCTTACAAGGTATGGAAGCCTTAAGAAATTAAATGGTAAAATATGATGATGTTGACAGTCTAAATCACACTTTCATCGAGCTAACAAACCCTCATACAGAAAGGACAGGCTCTGATTTCATCATTTCCCTTTTATTTTAACAAGAAATTGTAAATCACATGCAAAACAGACACTCTGAGGAAGACGATCTCTTCCGAGAAAACAGAAACCAAGAACGGCTGACTGTGGAGTCCACATATTTCTCAATTTGCAGAATTGCCATATGTGTCCTGCATTGTGCAGTACTTTGCACATTTCATATACCCATGTAGTTCAAATTTCAGTGTATGGATCTAGAGATATCTGTATGAAGCCATGACTGTACAATGTGATTTGCCCTCTAGAGGTAACGTTTCCTGAGTGCTGTAAATCTCAAATCTCTTCACCACCTGTTTTCTTTATACCTACATTGTAGCTTTCACACGTATTGAGTACGAAATTTGAAACGTGATTGCAATGATGCATTTATAAACTAGAATCATGTTTTAAATCATTCATTTACAAAATGTAGCATTCTTGCTGTATGAATGCAAACTGCAATCGCGGAAGGTGAGGACATAATTCCAATCACATTTCATATGACAGTCAGGAGGTGTTTTCCAATCAAGTTTTATACCAGAATTAAGCAGCAACACGACCGTGTGAATGCAATGGACCACCAATCGTGTTTGGGCCTCCCCCCGCCCCCCCCCCCCACCCGAGCTTCCGGTAACCTTTCCACAACCTTCCGCAGAAAGACTGCGCTCTGTAAATCCTCGCACTGTAGTCAAAGTGCACGCTACGTAAGGCTCAAGAGAGATTGATGGGATCTTGAAAAGAAGCCAAACCTCCCCTCCTCACTCTAAAATTCAAAACCGAAGAATCCGCGAAGCCTTGTCAGTCATGTGAACAAACGATGATTGTAATCGTAACTGCAATCATGTTTGTAAGTCAGCATTGCAAATTAAGCACTCTCGGTACGTGTGAAAGCAAGGCTAATTGGCAGGAGACCATGACACTGACCCCAAAGTACAGGTTCCGTATGTTACATCCCTGAAAGCTAGTACGGTATTTTGAGTGTTAGAGTGGTGCCGCCAATTCTCAAAACTCACAGGAGTATACATAATACCCAGATTTTGGAAATGAACCAACAAACAGCTCTCGGCAGTTTTACTTTGAAAAAAAAAATAAAGTAAATAAAATAACAAAGTGTGAATGCCAGCAATATGTTCAAGCATGGGGGCAGCCTCATTTTTTTTTTTTTTTTTTTTTTGCACACTGCCAGATGTAGAGTCTGACTGGCATGTGATGAAACAGTGTGCAGTAAAATCATAACTGATCAGCTACATTGCATTTCAACGAATCACGGCTGTGTAAAATGGGATTACTCAATTGTATGCTGAAAAGTGGACACTTTGACAAAGAGACACTGTAAAAGACTCAGGCAGAGAAATGAATGGCCCCACTGATCTCACACTCAATAATCTTCTCCCTTTTTCTCCTTGTCCTTCGACCACAATGATAGATCCACAGCTCGCACACTGTGAGCCTGCCAAGATTTGACTTACAATTCTCATCTTAAAAGTATCAAAGTGAGAGCAAGGATGCGGATTGCTGTTGAATAGATGAAATGCCGCATACCATTAATCTGAGCTGGTCGCTGATGAAGAGAAATGCCATACTTGCAAGCGTCTTCCAATTGTCAATCATCAATCTTATGACAAATGAATCAGAATATGCACATAATGCTCGTTGAAGTTTTGACATGCCCACGGAATTTGTGGTCTAACATCGTGGTCTAACATCATGGTCTAATATCACAGGCGTATCGTCATTAAAAAAGCTTCAGAACGGGGTCGGGGGAGTGGGGTGATTGATGTTGAAGTAACCAAGCAGAAAAGGGCAAGTCCAAGATAACCCGCGCGTTACGTATGGGACATTCAGAGACTTTTATGACCTGAAAAATAGTGTTAATGGCCTTTGATCATATTGAACTTTATCATGGTGATTGATATCTAGGAGAAGTATAATCATATAAAAAATTGAGAAAAATGACCTTGACAATTATATTCTAGAAGAGAAAATATGTGCCGTTACGTATGGGACCAGAAAAATGTTGTTTTTTTGAACATTTTTTTCAACCTCAAAACTCTCTGAAAGTATTTCATTCTACAACTTGTAACTCACTGTGATGAAAGTCACAACACTCAAGATTATCACAGGTAAGTTTCATGTCATTAGGCAAAAAGCTTTAATTACAGGTTCTAATTAAAGACAGACATGACGTGTTACGTATGGGACAGTTACGTATGGGACACTTTGTCCCCCATTCATTTAGTGTGTGAAAAACCATGTTTATGGGTATTTTGCATAATTATTGAAGTAAAATCAGTTGAAACTACTCAAATACTGATCCAGATTGTCAAGGAAACAATATTCCCCAGATATTCACCATCATAGTCATATTCAATCATATTTTCATATTTTTATGACCAACATGAGTATACATGCCCTTTGTCCCCCATTCGTTTAGTGTGTGGAGAACCATGTTTATGGCTATTTTGCAAAATAATTTTGCAAAATACCCATAAACAAATTTTTGCATAATTATTGAGGTGGAATCAGTTGAAACAAGGAAAAGTAGAAATTACGCGGTGCGTAACATATGTCCCCGCCGGAAGTAGCATTTTGTAACAAAATGTGCAATATAGGTAAAAAATCAAGGTCAAAGGTCAAAGAAGTCAAAGGTCAAAATTCTGTGTAGAAGTTTTGAAGCCCTCACCTAGTGCCATCACATAAAGCAAATGGAATCGAAATTGGGTTAGAAATGGCGAAGGAGTAGCATTTTGTAGCCAATGTACAATATAGGTCAAAAATCAAGGTCAAAGGTCAAAGAAGACAAAGGTCAAAATTCTGTGTACAAGTTTTGAAGCCCTCACCTAGTGCTATCACATAAAGCAAACGGAATCGAAATCGGGTTAGAAATGGCGAAGGAGTAGCATTCTGTAGCAAAATGCACAATAAAGGTCAAAAATCAAGGTCAAAGGTCAAAGAAGTCAAAGGTCAAAATTCTGTGTAGAAGTTTTGAAGCCCTCAACTAGTGCCATCACATAAAGCAAACAGAATCGAAATCGGGTTAAAAATGGCGAAGGAGTAGCATTTCGTAGCAAAATGTACAATATAGGTAAAAAATCAAGGTCAAAGGTCAAAGAAGTCAAAGGTCAAAATTCTGTGTAGAAGTTTTGAAGCCCTCACCTAGTGCCATCACATAAAGCAAACGGAATCGAAATCGGGTTAGAAATGGCGAAGGAGTAGCATTTCGTAGCAAAATGTACAATATAGGTCAAAAAATCAAGGTCAAAGGTCAAAGAAGTCAAAGGTCAAAATTCTGTGTAGAAGTTTTGAAGCCCTCACCTAGTGCCATCACATAAAGCAAACGGAATCGAAATCGGGTTAGAAATGGCGAAGGAGTAGCATTTTGTAGCAAAATGTACAATACAGGTCAAAAATCAAGGTCAAAGGTCAAAGAAGTCAAAGGTCAAAATTCTGTGTAGAAGTTTTGAAGCCCTCACCTAGTGCCATCACATAAAGCAAACGGAATCGAAATCGGGTTAGAAATGGCGAAGGAGTAGCATTTTGTAGCAAAATGTACAATATAGGTCAAAGGTCAAGGTCAAAGGTCACGACTGAAATTCTGTGTAGAAGTTTCAAAGCTCCCATGTAGTGCTATCATATAAAGCAAACAGAATCAAAATTGGCTAATAAATGACAGAGAAGTAGCAAATTGAAGATTTTGATCACACACGGACGCACACACGGACACACGGACACACGGACGGACGGACGGACAGACGGACGGACACACGGACACACACACGTACGGAGCCCGTTTCATAGTCCCCTGCTCGAACTCGTTCGGCGGGGACAATTACTCAAATACTGATCCAAATTGTCAAGGGAACAATATCCCCCAAATATTTACCATCATAATCATATTCAATCATATTCTATATTTTTTATGACCAACCTGAGTATGTATGTCCTATTTTTATCAGGATAGTTACAACTAAAAAACTGAATAGTTTAAAGTGTTTACTTCCATTGATGAAGGGCAGTTTGCCATTTAGTTTCAATAAAAAACAACTTGACACAAGAAATATTAATTTAAATAAGCAATACCTGCTGCATAGAATTCCAGTAATCGAGTACATGTATGATGTCTGTCTAGCAGTCAGGTCATTGATTTGAGTCACACCTCAGTATGTATACCCATGAAGTTAGTTGTGGCTACTATTGAAAACTGAATAAGGACAATTTGTGTATCACTTGCAATAAAAAAAAATCATTTTACTTTACACTTGTATATATATTTTTTTAATATCACAACCATTTCAAATTGGATCTCCATCAAATTAACTTTGAATTCCTCTAGTCTTAGAATTGTATGCTCTTTAGTATTATTGGTTTCATATTTTTGGTTTCCAGTCATCTCATAAAATGTTGAAAACTGAATCCCCATTTCTACAAAAAACTATACCATCCCTTTAATGCTGATTTTCATTGTGTATTTTGCCATCTTCCCCTCCCCCTTTCTGAAAATTGTTCAGTCAAGTACTGAACTCAAAAAGTAGCTACAAAGTTGGGATGCTTTCTTCAGGATGATTGACCATTTGTGTACTGAGAGACCTTCCCAGCTAGCTACATGCAATCACATGCAATATATATGAGGATGTCCCATACGTAACGCATTTGTCCCATACATAACATTATTTCAATGCCTAATAAAACATATTTCTTTTACTTTTTTTTCTTTTTCCTTTGGTATTTAATTTCTCTAAACAATAAATTAGAACTTTCCAGAAGGGCATTCAAATAACCTTAGCAATTTCAGAAAAAACCTAAAAAAATGACCTCAATTTGTTACGTATGGGACATCTCATGATAGGACATGAGCTAATTTGCATAATCATTTGCATAATCCCTAAATTTTCATGCCAAGTTAAACTACTTGATGAACTTCTTATGTCCACATATTAATCAAATATCATTTGCTTTCCTTTGAATAAATGTGAATTTTTATAAATGTCCCATACGTAACGCTGTGTTTTACATTTATGCAAATGAAGCCCTTTAAATATGCATAAATTTACATAATATCAATTTTTCCTCCATGGAAATCAAAACTTCAACTCATAAGCTTCAAAATGATACCAAATATGTCTATATTGAGCGAAGATGAAATTTTGCCTTCTGAGGGGACCTTATCTTGGACTTGCCCAAAAGCTGAGTTTTGTCAAGAATCATGGTTCATTGCACATGCCAGATTTTGTTCTTTTTTTTTCTTTTTAAACCAAGATCATTCAACCAGAAAACCCCATGTAGCCTTTCGTAAAGGACCTCATGTGAACGAAATATATCTACAGTGTAGGAGCTGGGAGAAAGCACCATCCAGTGAAGCAGCACTGAATAATTCTTTCGGTCACTTTGTCCATGCTTGCAGGTTGAGGATGGGCTGATTGAGTATAACACACATCTACCTCCCATTCAATTTATAGATCATATATATATGTTTTAAACCTGCTCAAATGTACTTCAGACTAGTCTAACTGTGAGGTTACATTGTACATTACTGAATATTTGCTGCCAATTAGAAGGGGGAAAATCACAAATGAGAAGCAGCATTTTATTGAAAACAAAATAAAAAGTATGCATTTCACACACTTTGCTCTGATAGCCCAACCACTATGTTGGTGAACCAATTCCATTGCACAGGCCAGTTCACTGGGGTCTCTGTGACCTTGTCTCTCTCTCTCCTGTCACGATCTTCGGCCCCCTTCTCTTCCAATTAATACAGTCAGAGCCTTTGACAAAGACTACAAACAAGCCAGCATGTAAAGAGCAGGGCTGATCAGAGTTTGCCATCGGCATGCACCAGAACTTACTGTATACGCTATAATTTTCGCGTACATAAATTTTCGCGAATTGCCGCTGTCACACATTTTCGCGAGTGGTTAAATTCGCGATTGGGGGACCAGAGAAAATATGAAGTGGCAAAGAAAGTGTGAATTTTCAACTTACTCGCAAATAAGAATGATACTAGTTGTACACTGCATGAAAAAAACATACCAAACTCTGCGAACTAGTAAGTTAGAATTCAACATGTTTGAAGTGGTTAAGTCCATCGCGCTAGATTTCTGATGAGTGGTCCCCTTGTGATAATGGATTGGCTCTCTACAGTATTCGTAGACGTGGACGTGCGTAAACAAGCTTAGCCAGTATGGTCTGTTCGGTAAGCCGTGACATGGTATACTAGTACTGAAAATGTTCGCATCATCAAGGCAAGGGATTCATTTTGGAAGGTGATATTTTCGCGTGTTGTTAATTTCGCGAATAGCTCCCGACTCGCGAAATTCGCGAAAATAAAACCCCCGCGAAATATATAGCGTATACAGTATTTGCCCCAACCGTATACTGTAAAACATGATATATTCGCGGCATGAATTTTTCGCGAATTGGAACCGACAGCCTTTTTCGTGGCATGAAATTTTCGCGAAGTGCCACTGGCGTTCAATGCATATAGTGTAAACAAGGACTTTCGCATGCATTTTAATTTCGCGAATCTTGGCGTTCGCGAAATTCGTGAAATTAAAGTGCACGCGAAAATTCCTCATTTTACAGTAATAGCAGACACATAGCGCGCATAAAAATAAGTTTTTTGTTTTTTTGGAGAAATTAATTATATGTAAAATAATTATATCATGTAGATGAAGGCGCAAATATTCATATCTGAATGACGCGCCTCAAATACAAAAGCAACAACAAAACAACAATTCAAGATGGATCCTCTTTTCTTCTCTTCATGCACCTTTACAACGCAAGTGAAGGTAAGATACATTTTCAGCAGGGTAAGGTGTCTGAAGCAAACTGTTGAGGGATATAGTACAGTATTGGTGGAGATGAGAATTGGGCTTTTAACTTTTTGCGAGATACCAAGAAAACACTTATGATATAGTACAGAACATACCATTTTCAGAGGAATTCAGAGTTTATTTGATGAAAATCAGGTTTGGAATGACTGAAACATCCAAGAACAAAGTAAAACAAAGCGATCGTAATAAAGTGTGGGTCCCACACTTTACTAGAATCCCTCTTTTTTGGATATCTCAGCCATTTCAAAACCAATTTTCATCAAATAAATGTTGAATTCCTCATAGAATTACATGCTCTTTCATATTTCATGAGAGGTTTCTCATTATCTCACCAAAAAATGTTAGAAACCTGAAATTAGGTCTCAACCAAAACTGTATGATCCCTTTTAAGCTGTAATGCAATTCACAGAGTGCCCCATACTTCAAATACAACTACTGTTACTGTTAATTATATTTTAACTGTAAGGTTTTGCAAGGAACTCATGGAAAATGTGAGTGGAATAGGGGACAAAAACAGATCTAGGTCCTACAAGTTTAACCCGTTGAGGATGAGTCCCGAGTATACTCAGGCAAATGGGAAATGTGTGTTGTAGGCAACAAAATCAAACCTTCCTCAATGGGTCACATTGCATTTTTGTACAAAGTATGTCATACTCAGAAGCTGTAACTGTAAGTATTGTGTAGTTTGCAATGACACATAAAAGTTATTCAGTCAAAAATCAGATCACACTTCAGCTACTGTAAAGCGAGGAATTTTCGCGTGCATTTTAATTTCGCGAATTTCACGAGCGCAAAGATTCGCGAAATTAAAATGCACGCGAAAGTTCTTTTCTACGCTATATCTGCATTGAATGCCAGTGGCAGTTCGCGAAAATTTCATGCCGCAAAAACGGCCGTCGGCTCCAATTCGCGAAAAATTCATGCCGCGAATATATCATGTTTTACAGTATACAAAAACTTACTGTTTTGAAATCTGCAGTTTACTGGCATATCCTGATTTCATATGTTCATGAAAGAATCATTCTTATGTTTTTTTCTTAAAAAGTTGGTACAAATGTATGATATAGCTCCTAGAACTGTAACAAACAAGTCTGGAGTAATGAAGGCTGGATCACATGACTTTGGGGCAGTTTTGTATTCAAAACGAGAGAAATAGGGAGAACTGACCCCACATAGCACTGAAAATAAAAAACTGCTGCCGCTTCTGATAACCAGTTGCGTAATCCATTTCCTGACAGGCCTCACGTACACACTGTTTGGCACACAGTCCAGTCGAGTTCATCAAACTGTATGTGACATGTCTGTAATAGTACAATTTGCAAGTCAATGTGCAGCACCAGACTTTCCAGTTTCGTTTTGGAAACTGTGCACAGAATCATCCATACTGATACCTGGGGGGTGTTTCATGAAACTTTTTGTCGGTGATTTACACCGACAACTGTTAAAAGCTACTGAAATCCTTGTGTCTGATTGGCTGATAGCAAATTTGTCGGTGAAAACCTCCGACGAACTCGTTGATGAAACGCCCCCCTGCAGTAGCTTTTAACAGTTGTCGGTGTAAATCACCGACAAAAAGTTTTATGAAACACCCCCCAGGTGTCAGTATATGGATGATTCTGTGCACAGCTTCCAAAACGAAACTGGAAAGTCAGAAAAGAGTTTGACTGGAGGATAATCACACAGCTCTATACTACTAATGTATGGTGTCGCCATCTCATTTTGAAAGAGGCAACTTGTAAATCAACGGTACACCTGTGCTCAATTATTCAACAAGCTTGCACAGCGATGATAATCCATTTTTAGCCTCCTTTAAAAGGCAATATAAAAGAATTATATTGCCACCATAAATTTCCACCAGTTGTATGCAGACTAAAGCAAAACTAATAAAGTTTTCCATTTTAGTTTACTTATGCCACACTTTTACAATATGACCCTAAAACCTCCCTCAGTCTGTTGATGACAATAATCCACTATTCTGACATGTTCCCTCCAATTTATCTTGAACTCCATACTAACTGACTGAACATCAATCTATTCCAACTCTGCCCCCTGATCATGCTGATAATAATCCATAATGATATATCAACTATCTGACAACTATCAACTATAATCCCTTTCATCCCAGTATAGCTTCATGTACAAGCTGCTTCAACAATGGATTACTACATCAAGGTATCAAGGTATCTAACAATAACATATGGAAACACAATATCTGTGCTAGCTGTGGCCTACGGTATCAATCTCTGACAAATGGAGGGAGGAGGAGAAGAAGAAGAAGAAGAAGAATTTAAGAAGAAGAAGAAGAAGAAGAAGAAGAAGAAGAAGAAGAAGAAATTTTTTTTTACCATGTTACATGATAAAAATTATAAACGTTCAAATTACTCCTAACTATCACCTCGTCACAAGACGAATTAGATGCAAACAATAAAATTTTCACAAGTGAAATGTCATTTTCACTAGTTAAATAAAAGTACTCATGATACTGTCATTGCTTCAACCAACCATTGTACAAAGATCACAGCCACGAACCTAGTAAGATACCTACCTTCCGACCGCGTTATACGAAAGGACACATGTGTTCCGATGGTTTTGTTGCACGGGTCCCGATCGATCCCGCGTCCAAATCGTCACACTAGGCGAGGGTGCACACGCCGCCGGGTCTGGCCGCCGGACATGGAAGATGGTGATGCAGGGAAACCTACACCTGTATCTGCACCTTTATAAAGTTTTATGACACGAGTGTACTCACTTTAAGCATCATTTGTCACCACTTTCTCTCGGCTAATGGTATAAAGCAAAGATTCGCGAGACCTTGGGTAACCTTGATGACTACAGTTCATCACTATTACTTCTAGCGTTAAAGATCACCCGCTGCTTTTGTAGTAGGAGCTCCGCACATAGTCATCTAAAGCTACAGGACTATGCAATTACGTAAACAATGAATGAAACCACTGCACTCACGTTCCGTTTCAGCGAATGGGACGGAACACATTATACACAGGCGCCACAGGCTAACGAAGAGAGGAAGGGGGGGGGGGGGGGGTGGGTGGCGCATAGTACCATTGCGAGTCAGTCAGCCCGTGCATGTGTGAAGCCGCTTGAATAAACCGATTCCTTGAAATCAACGTTGCGTCAACGCAGCAATGACGTTGCATCATGCCAAAGGCATGCTCTGCTCGGATCCCCACCCCGGCTAGCATCACTAGAGTGGATGGTGTTTTTGTGATTACATTCGCTATGTCTATTAGTATTTGATCGATGATAATTAATGTACGTCGCCACTAAAAGCAAGTAAAGATTCACAGACACAAAAATCCAAAAGGGGAGAGAAACTACGGAAAGCGAGTACGTACGTGGAAGGGGGAGGGGAGGGCCGGGGAGCTAGGGGAAGCAAGGGGGGGGGGGGGGAGTGTGTGTGAGAGAGGGTAGATAAAAAGGGAGAAAAACACCAGAAAAGACGTGACAGATAATAAAAAAGTGACAATACAACCAGAAGCCAAATCATAGACATTGTAGATGGGGGGGGGGGGGGGGGGGATATGTATAGGGCCTGAACTGCAAACATCGCAATGACAGAGACTCCAACCCCAAGCACCTTCTGATCTGGAGATTCTCCCGCCCGAAACCCCTAGCAAACGGGAGACTCCAAGTTGATGTGTGCGAAGCGCGAAGTTCCTAGGATTCTAGATGTTCTCTGGTGGTATCTAAGGCTTATTTTTTCAACATACGATAAAAATAAGTAAGAAAGCCTTTCCACCGGGAGACACAGAGCCAGGGCGGGAGAAATCAAATCTCAAACGGGAGAACGGGAGATTGTGCAAAAATGGGTTTTCGGCGGGAGATCTCCCGCCGAAAACGGGAGAGTTGGAGTCTCTGCAATGAATGCCCACGCAGACAACATTATGCAGTGGCTCAGTGAACGATTTTGAAGTGCAGAATAACAAGTTGATACACTCTCAACTTTTAATGTAGGCCTACTAAGTATATATTATATGCAATTCGGAAAAATTGTCACTTTTAGGTAGGCTACAAAATAGGCCTGAAAGCAAACATATGTTCCATACCAAGACGGTCATTTCTATATGTACGAAATGAATAAGAAATTGTGAATTCATGACACCGTCAACCCCACTGGTTTGAATATTCATGATACTGGTCAATAGTTTTCCGGAAGAAAAAAAAATGACCTAATTTTGATAACGAAATGTCATATCTTTACTTATCCTATTTTTGTCATTTTTTGTATCGTTCATTTAATAGGGAACATTTTTCTATTTTTTTTTTGAAGTTTATGATTTATTTTTTGATGGATTTCCTCTTTATATACACCGATGTTCCCTCAACTCCATCAGGCCCCTTACTTACCCCATCCAGATAAAAATAATGCAGAATCATCTTATCATTGGAGAATATCGTGTGTGGACGATCAGTATACTAGCATCATGTAGAGCTACCCAGGGAAGTGGAAGAGAGCTCCACTCTATACGTATCAATGGATGATCGAATAGAGTACAGAGATGAATGAAATCACGTGATGTCGAATCTACCCAGTGGCCAGACGTGACGTCGATAAAACGTACACGTCTTTGAACTCGCCCCACTTACAGTATAATACATTGTAAATAATTATCTGTGAAATATTGAGTCGGTGCCAAATATTGGCACTGGTGCGTTGTTTCGGCGTTTACAGCTTTCCAGCCAGATGACGTCACCATCAAAAAAGGGGAATCGAAAAAGGGGACGGCCGGATGTTGTTATAATTTAATATGCGGGACATGTTTGCCCAATATTGCTCTCTCTGTCTCTCTCTCCCTCTCTCTCTCTGTGCCTCATGTTTGTTTGTTTGTTTGTTTGTGTTTTTTTTTTGCTTTTTTCTCTATTCTCTTTCTTCATTGAATTCCTCCAAATGTCCTCTCTTCAATCTCCCCACGTAGGCCGCGTATAGGCCTACTTCTTCTTACTTCCTGT